>NC_064044.1:9984905-10189905 GCF_932526225.1 Nematostella vectensis
AGAGAGAGAGAGAGTGAGAGAGAGGAGAGAGAGAGAGAGAGAGAGAGAGAGAGAGTACGTGGAACTCTTGACAGTATATTGTAGTACAGTCGAACCTCAATATAACGGACACCCTCGTCTATGCGTCCTTACCTAGAGCGCTTAGCTTCGAAATATAACACCTGACGAGAACAAAAATACAACATAGCTGTGAAGTTTCTACACTTTTACGTGGGGATTACACAAATAATGCTTTAATAGCATTTCCCATTCATCCTCGAAAGTCGTGTGTGTCTTGTTTTAATGTCTTCACATGAGTAGATACCACAGCATTGAATGATGAAGATATGCCTGGTCCCCTCATATCTCTACATTATTACACCTTACGCATAGTTCCCTTATACAGCTATTTCAATACGCTATCAATAAGCACGCTGTTGGTCTTTGAAACTACCATCTCATCTCTATTGATTTTACAGTATATGCCTGATTCCCTTATATATCTCTATTTCATTACAGTGAATGATTGGTTCCCTTATCTTTACGTCTCTATTTTACAACAGTATACGCCTATATTTTATTACAGTATCATGCCTTGTTCCTTTATCGCTAAATATATCTCTGTCTTATTATTGTATATGCCTGGTTCCTTTATCGCTATATGTCTCTATTTTATTACAGTTTACGCCTGGTTTGTTCTCTTCGCAAGTTTTATCATTCCGTTTATCGTCATTCTCGCCGCCTACACCAAAATCTTCCAAAAGTAGCCCATGACGCATGCGCGGGACATTACACGTCACACCTCCTACTCACGTGACGAGAAATTCCACCGCGTGTCACGTGACCTCAAAGCCGCCAAGACGATTTCGGTTGTCATAGGAACGTTTGTGTGTTGCTGGGCGCCATTTATGGTCGTCAGTGTGTGTTACGCTTATTTCATGGTGAATATGCAAGTGGGGGAATTTCACTAAATGGTTGGCGTATCTGAACGCTTTGCTTAACCCCGCTGGTGTATTCCTGTGTGGATAAACAACTGAGGACGATTGTTATCAGAAAGATGACCTGTGGTGGTAATAGCCGAGAGGGACTGGACTACCAAGCGACAGCCATGCATCTAATATAACGATTATGAAATACAGACATGACATTTAACGACGAAGGGTGGGGTCGGAGAATAGGGGTACATGGGGCGAATCTCCGGGATTCCTCGAAGGAGTGTTTTTTTTAGGGGGGGAGCACCAATTTAAAGGGTGTGTGGTGAATAAATGATGGTTGAAGTCAGTATATCAAGAAAGTGTTGGCAGCATTGATGGTATAAGGGAGTCTGGTAACGAGTGGATTCCAGCTTTTAATTGACCTCGTTTGGTTGGACCGTACGATAGCTTATGGACCGTGATTTTTTCCATGTGTTTTATTGCGACGCTCGTGATCTCGCACTGCCCAAGCCAGCGAGGTGTTGTTTCTGAGCGGGCCAATAAACAACCAATTAGAGCGCGAGTAGCAGCGTTGCTGTATAATAAAAACCTTTTATTCCAAGCACTGTCCGCCTCCTGAAACTTTTCCAAAAGCTCCGTGTTACACTAGCAGGGCCCGAGATTTTGGGGGGAGGGCACAATATAGAAACATTAAGAAAATATTTGGGGTCACAGCCACTCCCTACTAGTCATTTCCCATATCAAAAATATATTCCCCACATAGTGTCCTTCGTATGTATTGCCTTATATGGGCATTGATGCCCATATTTAGAGGAGCTACAGTTTTCCCGTTCCCTGATCTCCTGAAAACATTGTGAAAATATGCTGATTCATGTCAATTTGAGACTTGCGGCCAAATTTTGTTAGAAAACCTTGATCGCTTGGTCAAATCTTTTTTCTCACTGATCTTGAAAAGCCCTTAGACCCAGGCTCCAAAGAGGTCGGCCGAGTGGGTATGAATGGTATTAAATATTGGGTTGGAGGGGGGAGGGCACATGCCCCCAGTGCCCCACCCCTGCTACAGCCCTGTGATAAAATAAGATGGTTCTCTTCTTTTCCGTCTAACAACCCTATAAGTTTTTTTTTCATGTGGAAAAACCGAAGACCCAAACTCCCGATTGCTCGGCTTTTTATGTTCATTCATTTTCCAGTTTTCTGTAATATTTCCTGCTGTAAGGAAGAACCTTCTCTTTGGTCTGCCACTCAAGATGTTTGGGGGGGGGGGGGGGGCACTCGTTAGAAATAATAACATACAGTAACGTTTGGCAATTCATAAAGTTCAATAAAGCCTGGTAAAACATTCAGAGATTTTCTCAGAAGGATTTATGGGAAAAAGAGTAGGTCAATGTCTTGGGATAAAACAAAATTGGTTTTACTATTCTAGGAACCCGAAGAAAATGGTGCCTGTCGCCTCTTGACAATAAAACGACCTTAGGCTTGCCATAACCTGTTAGTCTTCGACCCGTTCTTTATTTGTAAACATCGAATTAAATTACTAACGGAACATACATTGTTACCAGTTTAACTAATCTTATGAGAAAAAAAAAAGAAAGACCATGCATAGGGCTAGACATCTTAGGATAAGATTAAAAAGAACGCCCCTTTTTATTTTCAGCAAAACAGATATGCAGTTGTTAGGACAATTAGACAAGGTCTTCAGAAGTTCTTCTTGTCGTAGTTAACTTCTTCAAAGCTCTCCTTGTCATAGTTAACGTCTTCAGAAGTTCTCCTTGCCGTAGTTTAGGCCATCAGAAGTTCTCCTTGTTGCAGTTAACTTCTTTACATTCTTCAGAAGTATCTCTTTGTCGTAAACGTCTTCAGAAGTTCTCCTTGTTGTAGTAGAACTTGGCCCCGTCTCCGTCCCGACTATGGGCGTTTGACATCTTGTGTAGTGTGTGAGAGAGAGCCTTCGGTCCACAGAAAAATACGCCGATATCCGTCCTGAAATTCACACCAATTTCAACACGCTAGAAAATAGCAATATTATTATTCTCTCACATAGTATAACCACGCAACAACAAGTTGGCTAAGGTGTTGTATATGCTGTTATCTCAAGGTTGTCTAAGGTGCTATCTCAGGTTTACTCACTTAGGATGCTTTTTGCCGATATCGTTGAAGATTTTGTTCCACTCCGGTCGCCCAAATCGCGTCTTTTGTCTGAGTCGAGTAATGGGATCCTCAACTTCGTCCTCGCGCAGGTAAATGTCACGTGCCTATTGGAACACGGAGGAAAGAAAAGATTATTAGTTACCTATTCAAAGGGTGTGGTGTACACAATAATTTTTATTCATAGAGGGTTACATTATAACTCTCACAAGTTTTCTATGGCCCTCAATCTACAAGCAGTTATTAGAGAGAATGGAAGGATAGGTATCGCCGGCGGATGTCTCTTAAAACATGAGGGAATTATGGGCATCGAGCGCTTACAGGAGCTGGGTGTGTGAGTTTCGTCTTTTTATAATCAGAATTTTTTTCACGTACCATATTCGCCCCCCATCCTCTTGTCAGGTAAATGTTATATTCAAGAAAACCTGCATTTCCCGAGTCGATCATCTGAAAGATAACATGATTCACTTGTGAACATCAAGTAACGCCAGCTTTTCAAGCCAGCATGTGTCACGCCAGTGTATGTCACTCCGGTATGTGTCACACCAGTCTATGTCACGCCAGTCTATGTCACGCCAGTCTATGTCACGCCAGTCTATGTCACGCCAGTTTAGGTCACGCCAGTATGTGTCATGACAGTATGTGTCACGCCAGTTTATGTCACGCATTCCATGCTATCCATGGAATGTGTTCTTGTTTTAATAATATTGTTACCTTTTCTTCGAGTATCTTCAGAAGATCAGTGAACCACTCAAATGCATTTGTATCGTTACAGATCCAGAAGAAATGCACTTTCTTGATGTTAAGGTCCGATGGATTCTCGTTATACCGGTACCTAGGAAGGATTGCATGACAGTCACGCAATACGAAGTCACGTCACAGTCACGCAAGACAATATCACGCAACATATAATCGCATCATATTTTAACAGTGTTATAACAGTCACGCAATATACAGCCAGGTAAGATTCTCACTATAAGCATAATAACATTGCATTGCTGTCACGTCAAATAGTATCAGAGAGTATTGTGGAAACCAGGCCTTAGGCCAGTCACACAACGCACAAGTACGTGACAGTCAGAGACACAAAATAGACATCATCACTACGAAACGTACCATATGGACTTCAGAACGGAGGCAAATGGCGTTACACCGATCCCTGCACCTATGTACATCCCGACACCGTACTTGAAAACATCCTTGAGAGATAGAAACAAGGGTTTACGCATAGAATATCATAAGCCAATTCTCCTCGTTTTTAGGGAGAAGTCTGGCTCTGATCAGAAATAAAGCCAACTTTGCTCGCTAATATCTAAATTTCATATCTTCTTAATTTCTTTAAAATTTGGAAGAGGAGCTCCTTGAATGCGGAATCTTGAGCTTATATACTGAGAATTGGAGAATTTCATGCCATTTTTTTTTCTTTGTTACACACATATGCGATCGTGAGACCGAGAACATCTACTGTCTACTTGTTCATCTAAACTTCGGTGAAGTTCACCCCGAGCCGCACTTACTGAATTCTACCAGAGTATAATTTTACTGGTGTTAAAAGATTGTCGATCAAACACTCCTCTGTTATTGTTTATCATTAAAAATACAAGATTTTTATTTCGCAAGGAAACTTCAAAATAAAAATCTACGAATGAAGTCTGATACGTTATTGACGATATTTGATCGAAAATATCTTGGTTACCCGTTTGAGTTAGCCGATGGAAATGGATGCTTGTGTGACTCGCATTGGCATTGAGTGGAAGCATAAAATGGCGGAGTGATTGGCCTTTCAAGGAAGTGTTCATTATGTATGGCCGCGAGGGGGGGGGGGGGGGGGGGGGGGTCGGCTCCCACATAGGGGGGAGGGCAAAAAGTTTCGGGTATGTCGATGGGGGGGGGGGTCATGAAAGTTACAATGTGGTTGAAGGGGAGGGGGGTCAAAAAGTTTCATCCAATAAAAGTAGGAAACTTTTTTTATTTATTATTATTGAAATGAGTAATCAAAATGCAAGAAAAGCTGTTTCCTAGCGCTGCCATAACATATTTAGGCTACATTTACTGCTGTTGAGCCGTGAACGCTTTCCCACAAATGACAAATTCAACAATATTTATTACGCGGTAACAGTTCATTTAAGCTTGACCTATAAGATCAATAAAAAAAAAAACTAAAAATATATGCATTTGTAAAATATACTAGGAATCTGACTCTCTTTGAACACCCCCGCAAGTACTGTAAGATCTATCAGACCAAAGGCACAGGACGATTTCATCTTTTATTAGGACAGTCCCATGCAGTAAAATTTAAAATTGTCCTTCGTGATATGGACTAGTGAAATGGCATGCAAAGATAGATATAGGTATAGATACATATTCTTTAATGTTTCAAAACGCCACAAGGCCACATTTGACTTATTACAATAAGAAATATTATTTCTCGGTTGTTTTTTAATGCATGATTTGTTTATATGTATCTATATTTCTATTGGTTATAAATGTAGTTTTGTGGATTTTTAAAGAGAAGGAGGGGGGGGGGGGCAAAAACGTTTTTGGGTTTCTCCTGGGGGGTCAACAAAGTTTTGATGTTTACAAAGGGGGGGGGGGGGGGGGGGGTTGTAAAGAAAAATCAACTGGAGTGGCGCTGAATACCGACCCCTCCTCGGCCATAAATAATGAACACTCCCTAAGGTACTTACAATACTCGCAGTGCCAAAGGGTCCATCTAAGGCGAGTCTAGGAAAGTACAACCTCGATTAATCACAGCAATACACTAACGGAAATAACAGATGAGATTCACAGAATTTTGTGACTTTCTAGTCAGGTGACATCTTCCGTCCAATAAAGTTGTCTGGCTAGCTGTGGGTTATAAAGTCGGCTTTAGCGGGGCGGTTCCAGGAGTTCGAAAAAGGGTGGCAGAAGCAAGGGCTTCAAGGAAGAGGGATTCATTGTTCTATCGCGGATTTCCTTATATTTCTTGCTATTGTTAAGCCAAATATTTGGAAATAGGGCAATAGGGGGGAGGGAGGGGGGACTCGACCCACCCCTAGATCCGCCACTGCTTAGAGAGGACCATTAGACAAGTGAAAATGCAAAAGGGGGCGATGAAGGATAAAGGAGACAAAGAAACCATTCAATTTCGTCCTTCTCGGCTTCCTTATTTGCTTGCATCTTTTATCGCCTCCTCCGCCTTTTTCGCGTCGTTTGCGATGAAAATTGGCCCTGAGGGTTTTGGATGTTGCGTGACAATTGCTTGTGTGACATGGTGATTACGTGACGTACCTTGGCATTTCGTTGACGCTCTGTAGCTTCTGGCCTTTGTAGCCACACAGCTTGGCAAGGTCACCTGTAAAGCAAGGTCAAAGTCAAAACAACTTGCCATCATCACCTAGCTGCGCTCGCACACACATAAAGGGTAGAACCAATTTATTCTTTCTCAAACGACGCAATTGTTTATCAGGGAGGAGAATCTAAAGGGAGCGCAGAAGAGCGCAAACTTGTGTCCGCGCAAGACTGGGAAAGAGCGCTCTGTCGTTACCTGTCCAATCACCGACGATACGAATGTGGACAGAAAACGTGTCCTCCTCGGGGGCCTGGAAACGAGGATTGAATGAGAAGGAAACCAGTGCAGCATTTTCTACTCATACTACGCCCTCCTTCCCTATGGAACTCAAAAGTTTACCCCAATGGAACTGAAGGGGCCAAATCAGAACACTACCCCTTTAACCATTCAAATAAAACTTAAAAGGTTTATATCAAAATACTACCCCAGAATTAAACTTAAAAAGTCCATATAAGAATACTACACCCTCCCCCCCTTCCCCCCCTTCCCCAAGTGGAACTCAAAGGATCCATACCAACATACTACATCTTTTCCCCAAATAGAAGTCAAAATGTCCATATAAAAAAACTATCCTCTTTCCCACAAAATGTAACTCAAAAGACCCAGAAAGCCATATGTAAAAAATACTCCCTCCCCCTTTGTCACGGGGCCAAACCCATCATTATTTTCAAGATAAAACATGTGGTCCCTAAAAAGAGTGAATAAAATTGATTGTTTAAGAGGACCTGGTTATGCTGAGTTACTTACTGATGTCAATGTAAACGGATGCCACTCGAGCTTGGAGATCTTTGGGCATTGTAGGAAAATATACTGCAGATAAAACATAGGAATATCATGCGTGTAGCAAGGGATAAGAGACGGCGACACCCCCCACTCCTCCTCCCTTTAGCAAATTCTTGCTACGTGCTTCAATATATCACAAATAGGGAAGCTATAATGGCCAAGAACAAAAAAAAATGTGTGATCATTAGAGAATTCGCGTTACAAGCACAATTTGACGTCACATACCTGGCCTACTTCGGGTCTGAAGCCCGCCTTCTTCATCTTGATCTCGATGACATTCGACGGGTGTTTGACAACCTGGTTGTCATAGAAACATAAGAATTTATTATGTTACAGGGCCAGCATATCTCGGGGAATTGACAGTCGAAGGGATGGGTTTAACAAAGTTACCAAAATATTTATACATACAATAAAACCTAAATGCCTAAGCGGATACCTGTGTACATACCTACCTTTATGATCTGGATGGCCTGGTGCGAGCGGACGAACCGAATAAGCCTCTCTATACAGTACAGAAACATGGGACCGACCACCCATCGCCACGTCTGCAATATATAGACGGTTACCATGACAACAAGATCACGTGGAATGGATAGACACCGTGGCAATGCACACAGACATGCTCATTATCATGGCGGCTCTCACATGATCACGTGACTTACATTCATGCCGAAAGGGACGAATTTTGGCGGTTCCATACACTTGGGATGGTTGTACCACAGGGTGTGGTTCATGCAGATTTCTGGGTCGTGCTTATCAACATTAGACTGGTAACGAATTATACCCCTGCGGAGCATGTTTCGTGTTAGCAATCTCGCCCCAGGGGATTCTGGGTAGTTTTAAATATGGCGTCAACTAGACGCCATATTAAAAATTACCAAGTTGCCATGCCCTATTAAAAATTACCCAGGAGACCCTAGGGGTGTGGTTGTAGTGTTAGTTGTACATTAATGTTGTTTTAATTAAGAATCTGATTTGTTGGCTAGTCTTGTGTTCCATCATTTTTTAAATATCTGTTTTCGAAAAATAAAGTATCCATAGGATGGATACTTTAGGATTGTAGGATGGATTAAATTTTGCGATCATTATATTGCAGGCCAGATTCACTTCAATTTATCAGATTGATATCACAGGACCAAAGGCTGGATGCGGGATACGGGATACGGGATGCGGGGTACATTTATGAACTTTTAATGAGAGCCCTAAAAAGGCGCCATGCCGCCAAGTAGTTCTTGTCTTGGCTTAAGTCATTTAGAAGGTCAGAGCTTTTTTCAGGCGGAGCCGTAGCAGGCCACGTAAGATTTTGGGGGGATGCCCCCAGAAATATTAAGAAAATATTGGGGGGCACAGCCACGCTCCCACTGGTCATTTTCTTATACCATATCAAACATATTCCCCAGGGATAGTGTCCTTCGTACGTAATAATAATAATGAGTTTATAATAATAATAATGAGTTTAATTCAACCTTTCGCAGTAAAACTGGATTACAGGTGAGTCAGAGATACAAGTAAGCACTACAATAAAGTACAATTAATCAAATGTAATTAGCATATTTAACTGTAACGAACTCGTTGAAACGACTCGTATTAGTAGGCCTCTGATAAGATTTAGATTTAGATCTGAGATTATAACCTGGATCATGCGTAATGCGACGCCCTTTAATGATAGGATGGATACTTTAGGATTGTAGGATGGATTAAATTTTGCGATCATTATATTGCAGGCCAGATTCACTTCAATTTATCAGATTGATATCACAGGACCAAAGGCTGGATGCGGGATACGGGATACGGGATGCGGGGTACATATATGAACTTTTAATAGGGAGCCCTAAAAAGGCGCCATGCCGCCAAGTAGTTCTTGTCTTGGCTTGAGTCATTTAGAAGGTCAGAGCTTTTTTCAGGCGGAGCCGTAGCAGGCCACGTAAGATTTGGGGGGATGCCCCCAGAAATATTAAGAAAATATGGGCATTGATGCCCATTCCCGCTCCCGGATCTACAGAAAACATGGTGAAAAAATGCTGATTTTCCCGTCAAATGAGACTCGAGGCAAAAATTTGTCAAGAACAACTTGATCGCTTGGTCAAATATTTTTCTTACTAATCTTGAAAAGTCCTTAGACCGAGGCCTCCAAGAGATTGACCGAGCGTGTTTGAGGGTCACCCAAATATTGATATGGTTTGAAAATGTTGGGGGCACATGCCCCCACCCCCTGCTACGGCCATGAGAAAAAAGCACATACGGCCACTACACTAGGTTTTTCTCAAAGCACATTCTAGTTTCGTAAGAGTCCCTAGCTATAATAGATAATTTCTATTTTAAATAATGCTTTTAAATAACTTACTGTACACCGTGCAGGACAAGTCCAATGTAGAATATCACGAAACAGTGATGGTTGAACCAAAACACTTCGAAGTACGACCTCCTGAAAATGCAAACAACAAACCCTCTATAAATCAGTATCTCCGATTAATGGTTCTTCTTCCTCTTCCTCTCCCTCCCAGAAGCAAATACCTTCTCCTCCATCGGGGATCCCGGATTTATCGAGAGGCTATACACCTTTTACTAAAATTCAAGTCCGAAGGAGGGGATTAAGAAAAGAGAAGAAGGGAGGGGGAGGTACCGGCCGCACTTCAACCATGTAGGTCCGTTACTTAACGAGTAACAAACAAAATATCAAATGCGAATTGTGTCATTGAAATTGTATAGCCTCCCTCTAGTAAATGAAGGATAGCATTGAAGATGATCAGGACTTACAAAAACATACAAAAAAGCCAAAAACTTGGCAGAACGCATTTTGTCCTCACAATATTAGTGTTTTGAATCAGTACTGAATTGAGATCCACAGTAAGAAATCGTGGCCTTGTTAGCACAACTTTGCAGTGAGATGCGCATGATTTTCCCGTCATGTTACTGTAGATCGAAAGCTTGTCTCTTGCCTGATCAACTCGGTCGAGGAGGAAAGCTGGAAGAAATACAAGAGAACAATTAAGGTAAGTATGGTAACAGTTGTCATAGTGATTGTTGCTATGGCAACTTACCATCAATATCAGCCCCAAGGTAATGACAGCACCAGTCACTCCAGAGACTGTTGGGAAAACCGTCATAGAATTATATACTGCGAGCATGAACGTCATAACAAGGGAAAGAAGCGTTCACCTACCGATGGTCCAAAGCACCGTTATGGGATCCTGGGAAATGAAGTGAGAAGAAGTGTTTTAATAGGTAAAGTAGGGACGAGAAAATGTGTTTATGTTTTTTCTGCATCGCAGTTGGTCGACATGCTTTTGGGAAGAAACAGAGCAGACAGATAGCAGCAGACACCAAGACGGGGAGACTGACAGGCAAAGAGACAGACAGACGGACAGATGGGTGGATGGACAGACGGACGGACGGGAGGACAAGACAGAAAGACGGGTAGCCCGCATAGAAAGGAAAAAGGTAAAAGGTCCCTTTCCCCTTCAACCCTCTTTACCCTTTGCTCTTGCTACCCAGGCTAGCGGTCGAGGGGGGTGGGGTGGGGGTTTGTCTGCAAACAGACAAACGAACGGACCGAAGAAAGGACAAACAGTTACTCACGGCATTAGGATCTCTGATGGGGTTGATGTAGGTCTCGTTGCCGACGTCTTCTAGTTGGCATAGTTTGGTATAGATCCCTCCCTTCTGCCACGCGAGAATCAGGAACTCCACATTGAAGATGTGCGCGATGCAGTGAATAGCTACGAATAACCGGGATGTCAATGTAAATTTTTAAATGTGAAGCGCGACACATGCGACTGATTTACTCGTCAGAATAGATACCGGCTATGCCATGTAGTTTACATACAGCACCGTCACTGAGGATAGTACAACAAGCTTGTGTTCCAAGCGGTCCTTTAACGCCCTTCTATGATTAACTTAATGCAAAGGATAACAAGCCTGAGGCTTATGCACGAATTTGTTGCGGGCAACTGCCAAGAATTCAAATCCATTTTTCGGGATTAGGGCCCAGTCCGGTCTGATCCTGTAGGCGATGCACTTGTGCAAAAGCCACGTGTTTATTTAGGATGTGACGTCATGCTCCATATAAGGTATGGCTTACCTGTCCAAAATCTGATCCTGTAGGCGATGCACTTGTGCAAATGTCACGTATTTATTTAGGATTTGACGTCATGCTCCATATAAGGTATGGCTTACCTGTCTGAAGGCAGATCAATTAGGCGTGTACTTGTGAAAGGTCACGTGCTTATCGAGAAAGTGACGTCATGCTCCTTATAAGTATAACTTACCTGTCCGAAGGCAGATCATGTAGGCGATGAAGGAAGGTCGAGAAAGTGACGTCATGCTCCTTATAAGGTATAACTTACCTGTCTGAAGGCAGATCATGTAGGCGATGAAGGAAGGTCACGTGCTTATCGAAAAAGTGACGTCATGCTCCTTATAAGGTATAACTTACCTGTCTGAAGGCAGATCATGTAGGCGATGAAGGAAGGTCGAGAAAGTGACGTCATGCTCCTTTAAGGTATAACTCACCTGTCTGAAGGCAGATCATGTAGGCGATGAAGGAAGGTCACGTGCTTATCGAGAAAGTGACGTCATGCTCCTTATAAGGTATAACTCACCTGTCTGAAGGCAGATCATGTAGGCGATGAAGGAAGGTCACGTGCTTATCGAGAAAGTGACGTCATGCTCCTTATAAGGTATAACTCACCTGTCTGAAGGCAGATCATGTAGGCGATGAAGGAAGGTCGAGAAAGTGACGTCATGCTCCTTATAAGGTGTAACTTACCTGTCTGAAGGCAGATCATGTAGGCGATGTACTTGTGGAAAGTCACGTGCTTATCCAGTAATCTCAGCATAAAGCTGCAGCACTACAAGAGCCATAAAACACAGGGGGCGTTTTTGAAGATCACCCTTTCATCATTTACACTACCATCTACACACCTACCCCCTTAACACCCCTCAATCCCTTTGTACTCCCTCTATGACCCTCCTCTCGACGCCTATCGTAGTCCCTTTCCCCCCACCTCGTTCGATTACCCTCCCCCCACCTTGTTCGGTTTCTTTAAATTTTTTCATTCCCATCTTAGACCAATTAATAAATCTTCATTTTCCCTTTGAACCTCTCTTCGCACACTCTCCATTTGATATTTGACGGCTCAATTTTGTCTTCCCCCGACAGTTTCGCCGCTCTATTTTATTTTCCTGGAGGATGTGGCGGCTTCTTTCAGTCTTTGCTAAGCCAGAGCCTTTTTTTTGGGGGGAGGGGGAACAGCCACTACCCCCTCGTTAAATATCAAATGATCCGTTCTACCTCGTTCGCACGCACCCTAAAGCCCTTGGACCCCCTTCCTTACCTTACACGAGCCTCTGATGAATGACAGCAAGTTGCGGCACATGGTCAACAGGATCAGCATGCAGTTAAAGTTGAGCACCATTGCGGGGGCTCTAGCTAGTGCAAGGCCAAACTACACATGCAAAACACATTATCTGTGGGCCCATGGCGGGGGTTCTAGCTAGGGCAAGGCCAAACTACACATGCAAAACACATTATCAATGGACATACAATGCGTGCAAAGATCGAGCAACAACGAGTTAATACGTTGATTTACTGTTGATTCTAGATAACTCGAAACTTCAATGAGAATGTCGAAAAAATCCCGAGTGTTCGGGTTGGGGAAGCATCTTCCAGCTCCTCATCTGACATCAATCAATCATAATCCCGCCCTTTTCCCTACCTGGCAGAAGTTAATCAACCCACATCTCTCTTCCTGGTCCTAATCATTGCTTTCCCACCTCCCTGACCTTAATCAATCACCTCTCCCACCTAGCGAATCCTCCCTCTCCTTGAAGAGTTACCACCTCTCCCCTTTCCCTTGACGAGTTACCCACCCATTCCCTTTCCCTTGACGAGTTACCCACCCTTCCCCTTTCCCTTGACGAGTTACCCACCCTTTCCCTTTCCCTTGACGAGTTACCCACCCTTCCCCTTTCCCTTGACGAGTTACCCACCCTTCCCCTTACCCTTGACGAGTTACCCACCCTTCCCCTTTCCCTTGACGAGTTACCCACCCTTCCCCTTTCCCTTGACGAGTTACCCACCCTTCCCCTTTCCCTTGACGAGTTACCCACCCTTTCCCTTTCCCTTGACGAGTTACCCACCCTTCCCCTTTCCCTTGACGAGTTACCCACCCTTCCCCTTTCCCTTGACGAGTTACCCACCCTTTCCCTTTCCCTTGACGAGTTACCCACCCCTCCCCTTTCCCTTGACGAGTTACCCACCCTTCCCCTTTCCCTTGACGAGTTACCCACCCTTCCCCTTTCCCTTGACGAGTTACCCACCCTTTCCCTTTCCCTTGACGAGTTACCCACCCTTCCCCTTTCCCTTGACGAGTTACCCACCCTTTCCCTTTCCCTTGACGAGTTACCCACCCTTCCCCTTTCCCTTGACGAGTTACCCACCCTTCCCCTTTCCCTTGACGAGTTTCCCACCCTTCCCCTTTCCCTTGACGAGTTACCCACCCTTCCCCTTTCCCTTGACGAGATACCCACCCTTCCCCTTTCCCTTGACGAGATACCCACCCTTCCCCTTTCCCTTGACGAGTTACCCACCCTTCCCCTTTCCCTTGACGAGTTACCCACCCTTCCACCTGACCTTGACGAGTTTCCCACCCCTCTCCCCTGACCTTGACAAATTACCCAACCCTCCCATGACCTTGACGAGCTACCCACCCCTACACTGACTTTGAGGAGTTACCCACACCTCCCCTTTCCCTTGACGAGTTACCCACCCTTCCCCTGACCTTGACGAGTTTCCCACCCCTCTCCCCTGACCTTGACAAATTACCCACCCCTCCCCTGACCTTGACGAGTTTCCCACCCCTCTCCCCTGACCTTGACAAATTACCCAACCCTCCCATGATCTTGACGAGCTACCCACCCCTACACTGACTTTGAGGAGTTACCCACACCTTCCCTTTCCCTTGACGAGTTACCCACACCTGCCTCACCTTGAAGAGTTTCCCACCCCTCCCCTCCCCTTGACAAGTTATCCACCCCTCACATTCACGAGTTACCACCCCTCCCTTACCTTGACGAGTTACCCACCCCTCCCCTCACCTTGATGAGTATCCACCCCTCCCCTCCCCTTGACGAGTTATCCACCCCTCCCCTCCCCTTGACGAGTTATCCACCCCTCCCCTCCCCTTGACAAGTTACCCACCCCTTCCCTTACCTTGACGAGTTTGTTCAAGTACATATTCTCTTTTGTCGTGGCCAGTTTGTAGTACACGTCCATAAACAAGTAGATGTTGATTCCCATCCATATGATCTGTGGGTCAGATAACATGACGTCAAACAATATTATAATAGCGTCAGCAAACAAGTAGATATCAGTATGACGTCACGTCGCGTCAGAGTGATGTCAAACAATAAAATGATCCTTTTCAGAAAACAGAAAAGATGTTGATACGATTGGTTTTCCTGTAGATATCATGTGGACCGGATAACGCTCATCTACTACATAAAAGTTTTGGTATTTTCGTACGTTCTGCTGAAAATTTTTAAATCCATTACCACAATGAGTGCAACAGTCACGGTTGGTTGCGGGTATTTCTAAATAACATAAATTTTCAAAAAAAAAAAAAAACATTCGTCGTAAAAGCACATGGTAACAATGGTAATATTGTCATGGCTATTTTTCCCACAAGGTTTAGTGTTTAGTAGTATTAAAAGCCGCTACAATGACACAATGAGACCATAAGACCGCTGACACTGTTGGTGTCAGCTTATCATACCAGAACCTCGTGTTTAAAGAAGTGGGAAGTAATACACTACAACGCACGCATTCACTTTTGCGAGATTGTGTCTGCTACATCGCATCCGGATCCGGATCTTATATGTATATTTCACTTTTCTTTATTTTTCATCGTGAGATCGTATTTTATGGCAATTGTGTCCCTAAGCCAATGGCTTATTATGAAAAAATATCGCAATATTAAATACCAAGGGTGGTGTAAGGTGGGGTGGGGTGCTTATATCAAAGTAATGAACATAACCTGATAAAAGATGTCGAAATTGATAACAAAATTTGCGCTGTCAATATCATCAAAGAAATTCTAGAAAAGAAATATAATTGCGAATGTGTGGTCAAAAACTAGCTATCCAAACCAACAGTATTGAGAGGATAAACAAGTACCACTATATTTCTAAGCGCAAAACTACATAAACAAACTGAAACTTTTGCGCGAATGCCACATAACAAACATACACACACTTTAACTCAATTTAAAGGAGAGAAAAGGTTTACAAAAACAGCTTATGAAATCCGATACAGGCAATCCCTATAAATAAATATGTTCTCAAGTCCAAATAATTACATTTGTCAATAATAGAATAACAAAAGAGCAGCGGGTATTCAGTATGCGTAAAAATGTGAGCTTGCTTTAATTCCTAATAATTCCTTATCATATCATGTTCAGCATTACTGTATATCAAATAAAAGATGATACTTTCACAGTAAATGATTACTCAAATCGTATTAATAAAGTGATGTCGGAACTCTGTCCCGCTGAAAGATTCTGTTTTTTTTTTTTACCAAAATATTCTAATCTTGGTTCAGGGTTCCGGGTAAATACAGCGATTTATATATACCTATGGGTATAGTGAATAATCGAATTTTATAAATCACTTCAGCGGGCTTTGTAATTCAGATCAATATGGCTTAAATCTGTGCACAGTTTAAAACAGGAAAACTTTCAAGATAATAAGCAAATGCATTATATACCCAAGAATAATGTGAATTTAATGGATGTAACATTCAAGTTTACTTACTAGTACAATGTACCGAGCAACGTCGTTGCCAAGATTGGCCATATTGTGTTGGAAAGTCCGAAGCTATGCGGAAGAGGTTTGTACACACCGCGTCTAGGCTCGCTAATTTAGCAGTTTAGCTTGGCTGAGGTCACAGAGAGCCGACAAGATCATGTTTATACAAAATGGTTTACGCATTACTAATAAGGATTAACATTATAATAGAATGCAATTCCAGTATGCTATTTTCAATGCGAATGAAGTTGGGTTATTAGTCTAAAAACTTAGGGATAGGGCAAACGGCATGCAAATAAATGGATTGTTTCATTTTCATTTTCAAGCAATTGTATAAGAAACGACACCAAGCCTTAGTATACAAAACATTTGACTTCCCTGTCATTCAAAATAAATGATACTAGCACTAAAAATTAATATTCGATCATTTCGCCGTTTTAACCCGGGCCCAAATACAGAAACAAAAATGTTGCCGCCCTACAGTCCGTTTCTTAACCCTGTAGAGCAGGTAATAAGTTGTTTGAAAGCAGCGATAAGCGCAGATATTTCACGGCCTCAAATACAGGCAGAAATTAACAACAGGGATGAAGCAAGGAACAGAGGAGTACCATTAGGTATTTATCGCACAAATTTGTTGCTGGAAGCGCTTCAACGAAACATCAACACCATCACACAGCCAAAATGTGCCGAATGGTATAGGTTCATGCAAACCTATCTACCACGCTGCCTCAACGGCGAAATGATCGAAGGGTGATTTTTGAGTACTAGTATCATTAATTTTGCATGTATGTGCATTATAAGGGCACAAATAAACGATAAGTAATTGAATAATTATTTTAGGATATTGTTTGTCATAAAGGGCTTATTGTTTGTACGGAGGCGCTAACGTTTGTAAGAAGCACGCAAATGACTTTTACAAAATACTATTGTTTGCACTTGATGTAATAAAAATGTTAATGAATATTTCGTTTACTGTATTGATTGCGAGTCTTGTATTATTGATATTTTGTTTGTGTTATTGTTATGTATCAACGCGCAAATGAAAATGGATTTTTTATTCCTGGTTTTTGAATAGTGTAAATGAATGTGAAGAAAATGCAATTGTGTGCACTCAATTATGTAAAGCTCGTTAATGTATTTCCTTTTAGTTCGAATGATTTTACTTTCGCTTAAATGACAGTACATCGGCGTAAATGTTTGTAATTTTGGCTAAAATGAATGCGTATTTTTCGGTAATGAAAAGCAAAAGTTGTATTAACAGATCAGTTGACTGTTTGGCCGGCAACCTAGCGTTTTCTGTTTATTTTGGCGCGGATTTGCCCTGCAAAACGTTTACGTGATCTCATAGAGCATTTTTTACAGGAGACAAAGTTTGTAATTGCTAGCGTGATTATTATGATAATTGCAAATTAGAGGCCGGGGTGGTAGGAGATTTCCCTTTTAAAGCGGAACCTCGTGTTTTGGGCTTAGTTCAAACATCGTGTTGTCCACGAGCAGTTTTTAATGCAAATGCATGCAAATGATGATGAAACAGTCGACTCGATTCATTTGCACGCATTTGAATTGCATACGGCTCATGGATAATGCGACGTTGGAACTTAGCCTTACAATAAAACTCCCACTCACAACTCATAAATGACTGACGCTCTCAACATAATATGGAGTTACCTTTAATAAAGTTATCTTTTTATACAACAGAAATTAATAAGTGCACCTCACAATACTGTCACAAGATGTATTGTCGCCCAGTCATGGATCTCCTTGCCCTCCTTCTCAAGTACAAACGGAGCTGAATTGCCTGGAAAAAGCTTGGTACAAAATGATTTTAATTAAGAACTGAATAGTCTCACGTTAATGACAATATATCATTACAAGTCAATTAAAAACGCGGTTGGAAAATATTAAATTAATTGTTCTTTTTACACGACCTATGATTGAGCGATTTCATCTACTTAAACTTGAAAGTACTTCTGTACTATTTCATCATGCCGTGATGGTGTAACCACAGGCTCCCCAGGAAATTGAGAAGAACAACCATAAAAACATCGACATCCTTACTCAACAAACAACCAAACATATCTTGGAACAATGGAGGCGAAGCACCACTGCAAGCCTATGGTTCTAGCTAATGAGGAATCCACAGGGAGTCTGCAAGTCAAGGTCGGTTCCAAAGGGAGCCCTTGGGTTTAGCTATTCAAAATCATCTTTTTGTCCAAGGTCTCTCTGTCCCTCGTTACTCTAGTAAGAGCGCACGGCCGGGGGAACGGTCTTGCAGTCCTTCTGGTCCAAAGTCTCGTCAATCACGCCTCTGTAGTCCAGTGTTGTCTGGAATGGAGGAAATCTATCTATTAGGGAGAGAGGTGAAGGGAGCACACGTTGAGGCTACACAGGGAGGAGAACGTGGCCAAGGAGAAAGGGGTGTGTAATCCCCCTATACCCGCCCTAGGCATGCACATGCCACGCCCTATGTGCCCCCTGTACCCATCCCCTACCATGCACATGCCACGCCACATGTGCCCCCTATACCCATCCCCTACCATGCACATGCCACGCCCCATGTGCCCCCTATACCCATCCACTACCATGCACATGCCACGCCCTATGTGCCCCCTGTACCCATCCCCTAGGCATGCACATGCCACGCCCTATGTGCCCCCTGTACCCGCCCTAGGCATGCACATGCCACGCCCTATGTGCCCCTATAACCGCTCTAGGCATGCACATGCCACGCCCCATGTGCCCCCTGTACCCATCCCCTAGGCATGCACATGCCACGCCCTATGTGCCACCTATACCCGCCCTAGGCATGCACATGCCATTACATAGGTGAAGTTTGTATAGTTGAATGTTGATAACTTGCAATGAGTTTGGAATATCAAGGGTAGAGCAGTGGAGATAAGCTGAATAGACATAGGGAAACACTTTCAGTGAAGAGAGTTGACTTGTCATGGGTAAAGCTGTGGAGATATGCTGAATAGACACAGGGAAAAACCTCTCTTCCAGTAAAGAGAGTTGACTTGTCAAGGGTAGAGCTGTACAGATATCTTAATAGAAATTGGAAACACAAATCTTTTCCAGTAAAAAGAGTTGACTTGCCAAGGGTAGAGCTAGAGATATCTGAATAGACAAAGGGAAACACAAGTCTCTTCCAGTAAAAAGGGTTGACTTGCCAAGGGTAGAGCTAGAGATATCTGAATAGACAAAGGGAAACACAAGTCTCTTCCAGTAAAGAGGGTTGACTTGTCAAGGGTAGAGCTGTAGATATATTGCCATTCCCACTAAAGAATTTTGAGTATAGGGTTTTGGTTGCACATTATGTTCCATGGGAACACCTCCTCCCACCTTTCCAGTGGTTTCATCCACCCAGGCCAAGGTGTGCTTTCTCCAGTGCTTATCAAACGGTTTCTTTATCTGCCCATCCAGTGGCTTGGAGTAGTCGAACTCATCAATGCGGTCCTGAGAAACATACATGGTAATGAGATGTATATATCAATAAATGTCACTTTAAAATTGGGTCTTCTGCAGGGCGGGGTGGGGGGGGGGGGGGGGAGACATGAGGACAAAACAAGCAGTTAAGACAGACATGGCAGCAGCTGGGGTAGGGCAGGTGCCCCCTTCCAATAATTTCCAAAATTACAAGAAAATGACAAGTAGGGGCGTGGATGTGCCACCCCAAATATCTTTTTTATGTCTTTGCATTGTGCTTCTCAAGACAGGAGCAAAAAATGGCAAAATTTAAATTGTAAGGTTGTGTTACATTTTGTTGATATTTTGCCTAGAGGTTCCATGCATAATATAAAACAAAACAAGCTTTAGTATTTTGGTATATGATCCGTTCCTGAGATATGATTGAGCAAAGTTGCCATAGATCATGAAAAAAGTAGCAATTTTGCCCCAATTAGGCAATTTCAGACAAATCAAGAGTCTTACAATTTGCAATATCTCAAGAACAGATTACTAGTATTTACTAAAGCTTATTTTTTTTATATATTACACAAGGAATATCTATGCAAAAAATCAAGCGAATATAAGCTAACACAACCTTACAATTTGAACTTTGCCATTTTATGCCCAGGTTGCTTCCCAATCTTACATGGCCTGCTACAGCTCTTACAAAAGGGGGCCATCTCAAGAGGATAAGAAAGATTGGTTATTTCAAATATTAGGTGGACAAAAACAGACAATCAGACAGACGGAAAGACAATCAGACAGACAAATGGACAATCCGTAAGACAGTGAGAACATTGTAAGGGGGATGTGGGGTGCTACCTTGTAGTCCTCTCTGGCGTGTGCACCCCTGCTCTCCTTGCGTGCCTCAGCGCTCTTAATCGTCATCAAGGCGTTCAGCATGAGATTCTGCAGCTCAAGAGACTCCACCAAGTCTGAGTTCCACACCATGCTGCGATCATATAGCTGCCACAAAGATAGACTTACATGGTTAAATAAACAAGCAGTCATGTGCTGTTACAGTAGGTAGGTAAACTTAGAATTGAAAGAAGCTACATTTTGCGCTGTCTGAATAATAGTCAATTACTGCAACTTTGAGTATTCTGAGAAATTAAACACCAAGATTTCCAAAATGCTACTGCTTCCAATTTCTGTCAATCAAGTTTTGAATTTAAAGCAGATCACAAAAAAGGACCCTCAAATAGTTAACACATTGTTGTGAGATGATTGATTGAAAGCCATCAAAATGCAGGTCATTGATAACAGTTCAAGGCTGTCAACTGACTAAAGACAAAATGTCTTTTGTTGTTTCGAATTCATGAGAGTGAGATTGTAGATTTAGTATTAGTGGTTTCTAAAAGTACAAGTGCAAAGGTCTAGTATTTGGTAGTATGGCAATCCTATACAACTTGCTAAGGTGTCACCTAATCCAGTATACTCAATGCTGAAGTGTTCATTATCTAACTGCAACAGTGTAAAAGTGCTAAATAAGAGTAGAGGTGTCCTAAGTCCTGTCTCACCTTCAGATCTTTGAGTTTCTGATAGAGCTCATCCATCTTCTTGCATCCCTCTTCGAGCACAGGGCCAGTACGGAACACTGCTGCATGGTTCTGCATGGTCTGGAGCAAAAATTGAACAAAGTGAAAACAAAGTTTGTCAGATTGAGAAGAGTGAGAGTGAGAGAAGAGCGTCAGTAAGAATAATCACTGTCTTTAATGTTAAATATACAAAAGAACTTGACTATACTGTAAAACTATTAGATAAATCAAAATTTTTATGTAATGGTAACCATAACATTTTTAAGGCTCCTATAAATATATTTAATTTTAACTTTATTTAGAAAAATGGTTTACATACAGTACATGAATACTAAAAATAGAACAACATATACACCTATATTACTGTGATCAAGGTTGTTCTGTGGTCAAATGTTCTGTGATCATGTTCTTTGATCAAGTGTTCTATGATCATGTGTTCTGTGATCGTGTGTTGTGATTAAATGTTCCGCAATCATGTAATCTGTGATTGAGTGTTCCATTATCATATTCTGTGATCAAATGCTCCGATCATGTGTTCTGCGATCATGTGTTCTGTGATAAAGTGTTCCATGATCATGTTCTGTGATCAAACGCTCTGTGATCATGTGTTCTATGACCTAAACGTTCTGTGATCACGTGTTCTTTAACCATGTTCTCTCTTTGTCTACTGTACTGAGTCACTTACCCTCTGCATGTCTGTCCTTAGCTCTGCTGTGGGTGTGCTACCATTTGCATAACGAACTGCATCAAGATTTGCTACAGACGCTTCACCAGCACTCTAGAGAAAAGGAATTAGTATTATTGGACAGGAGGCATGAGATATAGACGTCAAAATCAAATCCAAAATCGTCCCCCCCCCTCCCCCTGCATGTTTGGTCAATCTAGTCTTGTTTTTCATCATAAGAGAACTAGAAAACAGGACTAGGATACAAAATTTAATATAATCTCTGAGTTACTACATAAGTGATAAACAGATAATAAATTACTGAACCTTAGGTTTCCATAGAGAGTAGTAGTAACATTCTTGACTGAAAGTTCTCAAAAACGTTTCCAATGATCTACTATACTGTAGTTACAAACAGCATCATAGAAACTGAAAGGAATTACTTGCACCTGGGGCCGGTTCCTAGAAAGCAGGTTAGCACTAACCCAGGGATGAATACGGCTATTTCTACATTTGATTGGATAAAAGGCGCATTCATCACTGGTTAGGCTTAACTAGCTTTCTAGGAACAAAGCCCTGATCTTTTTAGGAACCAGGCCCTGATCTTTCTAGGAACCCTGCCCTGATCTTTCTAGGAACCAGGCCCTGAAGTTTGACTTACTGGTGGCAGGTCGGGAAGGGTCTCTCCTGGTTTGTTCTCCTTGGCGATGAAGTTAGCGCATGCGCGACCAAACACAACCAGATCCAGGAGAGAGTTAGCACCCAGTCTGTTTGCACCATGAACGGATGCACAAGCTGACTCCCCCGCCGCCCATAATCCATCAACTATCTCATCCTCACCATTCTTCAGGGTCAATACCTGCATGAGGGTTCATTATTGGCACATTTGGTACAGTACATATTTGTACAGTATTACAGTCAACCTTCAGTGAAGTACCAACAGACACCTCTACTGTAAAAAGCTCTGTTTTTCATTCAAGTGAAGCTGTGTGCTATTCTCTCTCAGTAGCATATGTTGTTTGGCTTAAAATTTATTTTAGTTATTAATCATAATATTTTGGATTCACAAATTTGACAAGATGTTTTAAGCAAGAAAATTAGACACTAATAAAATATTATAACTTCCACCCCCTACTTATCAATCTCCACAGCTCACCCTGAAACTCAATGAAACCCCTGAAATGAAAGAAAGGTGACCCACCTGTCCCTTGAAGTTCGTAGGAACGCCACCCATGTTGTAATGAACAGTGGGCAGCACAGGGATAGGATCCCTCGTGACATCAACACCAGCAAAGATCATGGCCGTCTCTGAGATACCAGGAAGACGTGTCTTCAGAGTTTCAGCAGGAAGATGTGAAAGCTGTAGGTAGACATGGTCCTTCATTGGGCCAACGCCACGCCCTTCACGGATCTCGATGGTCATGGAGCGAGAGACAACATCCCTGGAGGCAAGATCTTTGGCAGTGGGGGCATATCTCTCCATGAATCGCTCACCCTACACATGGAATAAGGAGCAGTTTAAGTTATAAAATAAGACAGCTCTGTTCTTATGAACCTTAGATGAACATGGAACGATGGGATGGATTACTAGTGATGATAGACCATGATGCTAGTTATAATGATGATGATGATGGGATGTTGAGAAGTTATGATGATGATCATGGTCAGGTGATGGTGATTTGGTGTGATGATGATGATGATGATAAGTTCTTGTAATTTTGGGTGATTGCATTGATGATGGTGATGATGACAGAAGTAAAATGATGGTAGGAGAGGAGACGATGATATGATGATGATAAGTACTGTGGTAATAATGATAAGTGCTCTGGGGGTGGTGATGATGATGATGATGATGATGACAAGTGCTCTGGTGGTGATGATGATGATGATAAGTGCTCTGGTGGTGATGATGATGATGATGATGATAAGTTCTCTGGTGGTGATGATGATAATGATGATAAGTGCTCTGGTGGTGATGATGATGATAAGTGCTGTGGTAATATTGATAAGTGCTATGGTGGTGATGATGATAATGATGACGATAAGTGCTCTGGTGGTGGTGATGATGATGATTATGATGATGATAACGATGATGATGGTGATGATGTGATGATAAGTGCTATGGTAGTGATGATAATAATGGTGGAGATGACAGAGCTAGAGGCATTGGGAATGACTGTTAAGATGATGATGATAAGAGCTGTGACAGCAGTGGTGATGATAATGCAGGCTACAGTACCAACAGTTATATGATAGAGATGTCTATAAAGATTCTGATGATGATTATAAAAAACGTATAGCCAAGATATTAGAACAGACCTACCTCACTATTGATAAGGTACCCCCCCTCACCACGTGAGCCCTCTGTGATCAGGCAACCAGCACCATAGATACCTAAGAATAATACACAAACAATCTGTTACTCCAACAATTGGCCAAAGGTATTCTCTAGATGTGGCAATATGGTCTGATCATGCTTCAGGTCTGGCAGAAGGTGATGATGTAAAGTCAAGGCTTACCTGTTGGATGGAACTGAACAAACTCCATGTCCTCATTGGGAAGGCCTGCCCTCGTCACCATAGCAGTGCCGTCACCAGTGCACGTATGTGCAGAGGTGCAGGAGAAGTAGGCACGCCCATACCCACTACGACAAACACAAAGTATACTAATGTTAAATACAGTGAGGTACACTACACAGATATTTTAAATTGATTCAAGTTATTATGTTTTTTTTAAGTATCAACACAATTAGCAATAATAAAAATAGACAGCATCACTTCAATCTTGTGTTTGACTGAATATAATGACAAATTCAGTGATATTCAGGGTTCAGAAACTCACCCAGTGGCTAGGACAGTGTTCTTGGCTCTGAATCGGTGCAGAGAACCATCTTCCAGGCAGAGGGCAATGACACCAACACACTTGCCCTTGTCCATGAGAAGATCCAGGGCAAAGTATTCCACAAAGTACTCACAGTCATACCGCAGAGACTGGAGATTACGGTAAAATAGATTTGAGTAGCGGCAACAGAACCAACAAAATTACAGTATTATGCTTTTGCAATTACATTAAGGATGATCGAAAGCCAGGCTTTCAGCACCTACATAGTGGCACCCTCTTGTGAATAAAAAATAAGCACCCTGGGCAATAAAACAAAGATTTATGGAAAACTGACACTAAGTAAAAAAATAACATTCAAAGCTGCATTGTAACCAGTTAACTTCCTTAACCATCTCTGATGATTTTGAACGGAAAATGTGAAAGATATGTCAAAAGCAGTTAGCATTAGCAGTTTCTTTGAGGATGTGACTGATAATTTAGAGCGGATGGCCTGTTGAATAGCATGGTTTCTAACATATTATTTTGTCTCTTGTTGGTTTAGGTTTCTGTCAGCCCTCTGGAAGTAAACTGGTGTTAATGCTAATTTAACATTACCTGTCCATAAAGGGTGTGAAGGAGTGAGTGTCCCGTACGGTCGGCGACTGCACAGCACCTGTGAGCCTGCCCCCCCTTGCCGTAGTCATAGCTTTGTCCACCAAATGCCCTCTGGTAGATTTTGCCTTCCTCTGTTCTGCTGAAGGGCATTCCATAGTTCTCAAGCTGAGTAGATAAAACAGAAAATTTCACATTTTTGTGAGAAATAATATCACACCATGGATAAAATTATTACCAATATATAGTAATTCCTAAGCAAAATTTCAGCTTTAAGCCATGCCATCCAAATTTCTTACCTGTTGTTGCACAGGTCTAGTTTGGTTTTACTTACAGTATGTGCTTATTACAAAGCTTTGGTTTAACAGTTGAAAGGCAGGGATGACCCCTGGTATTTTCTCAAAAAATAATTAACATCAAAAGTGCTACATTCAAATATGGATTTATTGAAATACATTTATTTGATAATATATTAGACACCTAAAAGGCTGGTTGTGTTATATGGCTTTGCCTTTGCAGTGAGGACACTGAAAGTGGGCCATGCTGAACAACTTTGACAGATCAGATTTGGCTTGAACACCATAAACATTTAAAAAAAATAAGTTCAACCAATAAGAAACGCCATACGTTTCATGTGCGTGTTGTCAACCGTGGAAAAGCGGATCGATCACTGGAAAAAATACGAGTGATAAACAACGTCCGGGGTTTCTCATTGGCTGAACTTTTCTGTTAAAAATGTTTATGGTGTTCAAGCCGAATCTTATTCAGCATGGCCCACTTTCTGTGTCCTCACTAAAGAGATTTGAATCTCCCTGTTATCACCCCGGCCTTATGTTGTTCTAATAGCCTAAGGTTTTTTGGTTGTTTTGCTTTTATTGGATATTTCTGTTGGCATGCCTGCCCTATGGTGCCCTACTGCCCTAGCTTCTATTGCCATGACTGTACCTCAATGACAGCTTTAGGTGCCTCCTCCGTCATGTAGTGAATAGCATCTTGGTCCCCCAACCAATCACTGCCCTTGACGGTGTCATACCTGCAAAAAAAAAAACATAATTTATGGTTCTGCACCTCAAAGAGACTGAAATAACACAAGTTTAATATTGTATTATTTTAGCTTATGTGCAGCAATCCAAAAGGGTAGACGTGCCTACATCTTAAAGCATATTTGCATCATATTTGAAAGAGCCAGTAACCAGCTTTCTACTGATGCAAACAGGAAGAAACTGAGAACTTACATGTGCCATCTCCAGTCATCAGGTTCCATATTTCCTAATGCTGCATTGATTCCTCCCTGAAAAAGACAAACAGAAAAACTGGGTGTGATCGCATGGCAAAACCACTTTGAATTGCAAAACAGACTCAATATGGCAATGTGGCAAAACCACTTTCATAAGTAAAGAACACCACATAGTGTACTGTTTGCATGTTTCATACATATCAGAATATAAACTGCTAAGGGTAGCTGCTTATTTATTAGCCCTTTATAGTTTATAAGCCACATTAAAAAATAAAAAAGCCCTTTTGCGGAAAACAAGGAGAACATTGACCAAGTAATGTTAGAGATGAAGAAATGGATGGATTACATGTCTCTACCCATATTCAGTCAAATTTTGTCTGAATTTGAACTATGGCTACCAGGTCAAATTTGCCCTACTTTGAACAAAGGCTACCTGGTCAAATTTTGCCACACTTGAAGATGTTTTAAAAAGATGAATATTCGTCTTTGTCTATGACCAGGTTTTGTTATAAATAGAATAAAAAAGCCCAAATGATCGTGATCTCGTACCAGAACAATTGAATACAATACACCAAAAACTGGAATTCGACTCTGCCAAATTTTCGTCTTTAATAAGACTTCTTCAGGGCAGACTCAGGTTTTGTTATATATATATATATACATATACATATACACATACACATACACATACACATACACATACACATACACATACATATACATATACATATACATATACATATACATATATATGATACCTGTGCAGCAACGGTGTGTGATCTTGTGGGGAAGAGCTTGGTGATGCATGCTGTTTTGAAGCCTTCCTGTGACAGTCCAAACGCTGCGCGCAGGCCAGCTCCCCCTGCACCCACAACCACTGCATCGTAGGTGTGGTCAACTACAGGGTACTCACGCGCAAGCTAAAAGGTAAATAAATAAAGATTATTATTCCATAAAATGGCCCGATAAATTGGCACTGATGTATCTTTTTAATACTAAATACATGTTTCAAATCAAATGTCTATAATGTGGAAAAAGTAAAATTGATGTTATAAATATCATCAAAGTATATTAATGTTTGCACTGGTTTATTTTAAAATAAGAAAAAAATGGCATTCGATAAAATTATTTCTAATTGTATTTTTTTTTTACGTTTGCTTTGTTTTGGTGAGGTCCCAGGGGATTTGGGAGTATACTGTACGACTTTATTGCGATCATCCTATTTTTATCCAACATGGTTTGGTTCCAGTATTGATAGAAAGGGTTCATTAACTACTCTCCAACATTAATTTCGTTTTCGCGACCATCAATCGTGGTCATTGCATAATGGCGGCCGCCATGATTTTTATTGTTATTACATAATTGTGTTTCACGAAAGGGAATGACAACATGAATTGATTTTGAGGTGCATCACAAAATACTTTACTTGCGATAGTTATTTTATAATCACTTTGGACAGCTCGTGATACGAACCTCTGTTTTTGAAGTTTTGTCTGGCCCTTGTCTGCCCTCAACTTTGAAGTGAAAATTCCTACTACATGTCGCCCTTAGCGCTGTACTAGCGAGCCCTGCGACCTAGAAAACCAAAGATAAACGTCAACAGTACATAAATAAGGCATTTGGTATTCTATATGTGGAATCTTACCTTGGAAGGGTTCAAAAGAGAGGATTTTTTGATGCTGGAAAGCCACATATTGGCAAGAGAACACCAAATCCTACACGGCTTACAAGACCGAATTGCGCATGCGCCAGATATGTTCCGTGATTTACGAACAGATAACGAGCAACCATCGAAGAGTCTTTCCAAGTGAACCGGGGAGTTATCGACTGAACTAGAAAGTTCGTACGCTTGTTGCCAAGTCTTCGTAAACCTTGGATGGTTTATGTTTATCAAATGTTGACTTGGGGATGTTTATTCAAATTATGAATATTTGCTAGCAGGAATTTGTATCTATCTTGTGGAGGGTTAAAGAATCTCACTTTTGTGGTGGATTTGAGAATATCTCAAGAAACAATGCGTGAGTTTCGATGAACTGAACTTGCAATGACTCGACGAGCTCGCCGCCTTAGTGCCTGCTTTGGAAAATTCTCCATTTAACTTATATTTCGCTATCCATCGACGACATTATAAGAACTTGTAATTTCTAAACGATAGGAAGTCAGTTTTATTACTGATTTCAGTAGAGGACAAAAAACTCACTTCTGATCTCGAAAGTTATCGCCGATGCAATTTCAAAGGCCTAAAAAGACCAGTTGCTAAGGGGATCGCGAAAACCTCTTATTATAACTTTCTTTTCATCGTAAACTACAGTCCGTGACATTGAGCGCGAAAGAAGACCGTCTAAAATGCCTAGAGTGACCTAAAACGGCAGGGGGAGTCGAAACAAGTGTTTTAATAAGTTAAGCATCCGTAAAGCTAGGTAATTATGCCGCCCAAAAGACCAGCACATGTCGTTTGCTATATTTGTGGTCGACTCTACGGCACCACCAGCATTTCCCTACATGAGCCAAAATGCCTTGAAAAATGGCGAATGGAGAACAGCCAGCTACCGCGACAACTACGCCGTCCAGTGCCCCAGAGACCCCAAGGTTGGCAAATGGGGTCACTCTCCAATGACCCCAGAGAGCGTGCCAATCAACTTGAAGCAATGAATGATATGGCTTTTCAGAATTCACAAAAGCAGCTAGTACCATGTGAATTTTGTGGACGGACATTTAATCCTGACAGACTTGGCATCCATCAACGTAGCTGTAACCCTGACAACCCTCATAAGCCTTCTAAGAATTTTGACCCAAAGAGGGTGCAGTCAGGTAGGGGATCATCCCAAGGGTATGGGGGTGCACATGGAAGTGCCCCGCCCCCTAAGGCTCCTGTGAAACCACGCTCTGTGGTGTGTTATATCTGTGGAAGAGAATTTGGCACCAAGTCTATCGGTATTCACGAGCCGCAGTGCCTTAAGAAATGGGAGATTGAGAATCGCAAACTGCCTAAGCATTTACAAAGGCCTTTGCCAATTAAGCCACAGATCCTGCCAAGCCTTGGATCAGACGGGGGGATGGACCTTGAACGAATGAACCAAATGGCACTAGAATCCTCAAATAATCAGCTTATACCATGTAATAACTGCGGTAGGACATTTTTACCAGAAAGACTGAAAGTCCACATGAGGTCTTGTCGTCCAAAAACTAGAACCATGCCCGCTAGACCAGGTATGACCCTATTATCTTTTTTTTATTTGCGAGTCTTTATGAGACTGCATGCAGACTTACACAAAGATTCTTGATAAAAGTAGGTTAACACTATTTACCAAGAATCTGGCATTTTTCAAAAATTTGAATCCCCCCTTCCCCTGTATCTCCTCCCAAAATGAAAAAATGGTTAGACCTTAATGTACAGTAACTTAAAATTCACCTCTTTCAAATTCTCACTAAACTTCTCAAGGTAGAAAACTTGTGTAAGTCTCTTATGACTTCCAACAAAACTCTCTAATGCATGCTCTTCACCTCATTTAAGCATTCTCTCATCATTTTACCCATACTAATATTATATCCATAAACTTTGGACCTTATTCAACTGCTCCTGGTTGGAGCAGTTAGCCTTTCTAGCCTTTCTATTAATGTATCCATCGACTTTAAGGTATACAAGGCTCCCCTAACATGCAGAACTCATATGGCGATGCAAACAACAATACAAACCCTCGGCAAATTCCTCCAGGGTACCCTAAAGAGAAGACCTTTACTTTTGATGAGAGATCAAGACGAACCCCCAGCTCAGGAGGGTCATCACAAGGCCGTAAATTAAGCGCCTCACAGCCCGCCAGGAAAAACACATACTCCAGACCCTCACCCAAGTCAGCAGGGCGTGGCATGAAGCGTGGAGGGAGTTCAGGTACTTCTAATAGGCGCCCAACAAAGTTATCCCCCCTGGAAAATGCTAGAACGTCCTCACCTGGATTTCAGGGTGCCTACAGTGCCCCTGATCCATTAAGGAACTCCAGAGGGTACAGTGCTTCATCAGGTGGCACTGGTCCTCAGGGGGGGTACCCAAGTGCTCCAGAGGGGTACCCTAGTGAGTTTGATGGGTATTCTGAACAGCCTCAGGGACTTGTCCCATGTCCAAATTGTGGTCGCAATTTCGCCATGGATCGCATCGCAAAGCATGAGACAATCTGCCGCAAGACTGGGACCAAGCAAAGAAAGGTGTTTGACTCGACCAAAGCCAGGACAAGCGGTACAGAGGCGGCAGGGTATAACCGACCTGGCGCAAGGAAGAAGCCTGAACCTGCAGTTCCTAAAGGGAACTGGAGAGCTAAGCATCGTGAGTGACGCTGTTTTTGTTTTGTTTTTTACCTTTTCTATTTTCAAGGCCATAGGTTGTATTGTATTATTTGAAACTTCGCATCTTTTTTTTCCCTTTTCTTTTTCAAATATTTTTCAAACAGAATGTCTATCTTGCTTGTACTGTCCTTCATTGGGAAGGGGGGAGGGGGAGGGAGGGAGGGGTGGGCTCTTACCTGGTTGTTGTTTTGTTTTAGCCCTTTTAATCTCCTATTTCCCCAATCCTTGTGTCAATGGGTAATTTTCTTGATGATAATGGGGGAGCTTTGTATTTATATTATGGATATACGATGCTTTGGCCTCGACAGCTGTCTTGCAACTTTTTTTTGTTTAAGATAAAGCTATGCACTTGGCATTAAAAGACTTGAAATGTGGCGAATTGGAAGGAAAAAAAATCCAAATTATTTGCAAACAAGCTCTGTCCTAGGAAACCTTGATTTCATGCTCAAATACCATAGTGCATGTTTATTTTAACGACAGCCATTGCACCTCTTTTAGTTTTGTTTTTATGCTTTCTGCCCTGACAGTCACTCTTGTGTGTCATTTTTTTCAGAGGAGTTTATCAGGGCTATCCGAGATGCCAAGAAAGTCTCCCAACACCTAGCATCTGGAGGAAAAGTATCGGACCTCCCTCCCCCTCAGTACAGTGAAAACCCAGACTACGTCTTGTGTCGCTACTGCCAGAGAAGATTCAACCCCACCGTAGCTGAGCGTCACATCCCCAAGTGTGCTAACACTACAAACAGACCTGCCCCGCCCAAGCAGAGGGCTATCCCCCTAGAAGGGTCTACTGGGATGTCAGGAGGGAGGATGACAGGTAGAGGGACTAGCCGGGGTGCAATGATGAGGAAATATAGATAACTGATAGATGTTTCTGTATTTATGGTTTGGTACATAGTTTCATATTCAATAGAAAGCTCAATAACTCCATATTTAATATTGATAGCAATATGAAATTCAATCAATAGCTTTGTATTCAATAGCGTGTTCCATAGCTTTATACTTAAATGTATGTGGTTAAAACTTAGACTAGTAATAACTATGAAGATGGGAAGAACATGAACAAAGATACTAATGGTAATGTATGAATTGAATAATGGTAAATAAGGGTACAGTACAAGGGGTGAAGGACATCCTGTATCTATGGTTTAGAAGGTTTGACTCAAGAAGTTAAATGTACCTTGTTCTAATATGGTGCAACCGAAAGCCCATGCAAAGTTGCTAGATTCATTTTTTCACATTTCCAATGTTTTTGGAATGATGTTTGGGAGAAAGGGTGGGTACTCCGTGAAGGTGCCCTAAGATATAGTGATGTAAAAACTATCCAACGGCTTCATATTCTACCTTCAAACATGAACAATAACCTAAGACGCATGCAGTAGCGGATCTAGGGGGAGGGTTTAGGGGTTTAAACCCCCTCTTTGGGCTGCCAGAAAGCCATATGTAACAAAACAAAAAAAAAAAAAACATGTATGCAGTAGTCTCCCTCACAGCCGTTTTGGACTTGTCACGCTAGGCGACCCTTAGTGACAAGTCAAGAATGGTGCAAGGGAGATTATGTATGTGGCAGCCGCAGTTACAGACATTAGACTATTAGAAAATACAAGCTACAGCATCAAAAAATGTTTGTACTGTATTTTTAGCTAAAGGAAATTTGTTGGTATCTTCTTGAAACTTGTCCCGAACCCATCCTTTGTTGTATTTATACTTGGTATTGATGTGACATTTTTATTTATTTTTTTCCCACTATCCTGGGTACCAGAGGCTCCGAGCTAAGCGGTGAAACAGTTAACAAACACAAATTTTGCACTTCTATTTTTGGTATGAAAGATAAGTTGAGGGCCGTAGCAGGGGGTGGGTCACTGGGGCATGTGCCCCCCCCCCCCAATATATTAAAAAATAATATGGAAATGACCAGTAGGGGCGTGGCCGTGCCCCCATTTGCTCCATGTTTCTGTATTGTGGCCCCTCTCCGCAATATTTCAAGGTCTGCTATGGCACTGAAGTTTTTTCAACTTTTAGAAAAGAAAAGTGGGGTGTCACATGTAAAGAGTGTGGTGTGACTTGAATTTATGCTGTCTTGAAAGACAAGTGAGAGAAAACGTGTAGGGTAGGCTTTGAATGTAGCAGATTTTTATACATTACATAGCCGTAGCAGGCCTCAAATTATTGGGGGGAGGGGGAGCAGAAACATTAAGAAAACGTTGGGGGGCACAGCCACGCCTTCTGGTCATTTCCATTCAATAAGTATGGCAGGCTCAGTTGTATGTACAAAATAAGATTTCTAAACATTTCAAATTTTTCAATATTTATTATTCAACTTAAAATGTGTTGTACAAAGTTTTAGTCTAGATATTTGCTATATTATCTATTCACATGTAACTTATTACCTGAGCTATTGTAGCATAAATATTTATAATTTTGAATACAATATATATAAGAAATCCTATAACAATTTGCAAGAGTTATTTGGGATTGTTAAGAGTTTACAAATACACACATGCATTCAACGTACAACGAACAAGAAATTTTCATTACTGCACAAAATGATTACAGTCTCCTTTTTCATAAAGAGAAAACCCCTGAAGTAGAAAAACTGACTGTTACACAGGATTGCCGTGCTTTCAAAGCTCTTATAAAGTGGAGGGTTCGTTGTAACTTTATGATAGTAGGAACCTTTATCAACGACGACACAGAAAACAATGGAATTTGATTCATAATTCAATAGCAGCACGTGAAAATGCGTTCTGTCTGATAAATTTTAGCCGTTTCTACCAAACCGCCGCGACGTGCGGACGTTTGCACAACTCCTCTTACTATTCGCTACTGTAGAAATGATGTTCTTAGTTTATTTTTATCGGTCTCTGACTATATTGTTTTCCTGATTTTATTGAAATTAAATTGGAATTGATTTTTAAACGCAAACGCATCTTCGATTTCGTTGTTCTAGTAGTTCAGCAAGAATTACTGAACATTCTAAGGCCTAATTTAAACGCCGTTCTTTTCACGTGCCATTCCAAATGCAAATGAACGTAGAACAATCGAATTGCTTCATTTACATGCATTTGTATTTGGGACGGTACATGAAAAGAACGGCGTTTAAACTAGGCCTTACATTCGAGCTTTAAGTTTTACTTTCCCAGTGGGAGCAAAACCCAGTATAAAATATGCCATCATCAGCTTTGTTCTGCTGACCATAAGAATAAGAAAATGTCCGAACTGATGTACATTCAGCTTTACTGCCTGTTTACTGAGATATTTGTATGTGATTTAATTGAGTGGTCACTTCAGTTTATATCTGCACGAGCATTAAATTCTAGTGTAACGATTCTCTGCCCCAAACCAAAAGAAACAGCCCTATAGCACTATTGATGACAAATCCAAATGCCCCAAACACAGGCCATCCATACTTGTGAAACAAAACACCACCTAAAGTTGGTGAAACGCTTCTCACCAATGAGTTACAAGCCATGGAAAGTCCAAGGACTGTGCCCGTGTCCTTGATTGGGACGGCCTTTGTCATGGAGGATGTTGTGACGATGGTCAGGATAGTTCCTCCTGCTACTAGCGGTATGAGAACAGCGCAGAACTGATAGATCGTCGTCACCATGAACTGCAATGAGAATGGTTTCAGCAGTTGGTTTTGCAGCTAAAGATTTTCATCGTTCGTTAACATATATTATAGTGATATGGACATGACCAGGTCGAGGAAATAAATAAAAAGAAATTCGAATAGTAGGGGATGAAAACATAAACCTATTTTAAATAAGGTTACACAGGTTACAAGAATATATGTATCGTATATGGTTTATTCAACCAGGTTGGTCCTGGTATCTGAAAGTCGTGTTAACATTAAGAGGTACATCGGTAAACAAGAATGCTAAAGCTTTCTAAACTTATTTTTATTCTTTTTCACGCCCATTTGGTTAGGTATACCATGCTAACAGAGGCTTTTCCTAGTTTTCTCGGTTGTGCATGTATTCGCGGTTTTCGCTACTCGCGTTGTTTTGCCGAGGAACAAATGCAAACGAACGACGCGAAACCCCCGAAATGCGAATCGGCAAGGAAAGTGTTAAAGAGAAAGAAAAGTTCTGATAGCACGGTAGGTTAGGTATTTATTTGATACCCATGAACCACAGGATTCTGTGAGTGCAACCTAATTTGAAATACTCACTGAAACCACATTTAGTAAATTTTCGTTCGTTCACTGGTCTCAGCAAATCACCGTGAAGAAATGTCGTTCGTGGTTCTGATTGGACGAACGATATTTTTCACTGCATTTGAATGGCTTCAATCCCAACGCATCAACGAGTGTATAAAAATCGTACAAGCATTTTCCATTTAGTAATTTATTAATTTATTTATTTCATAGATTTCGAGATTTTAGAAATCAAAAAGTGCACTACTTGTGTAAAATGAGCTAAAGTTTCGTGCGTGACATTAGCGAGACAGATTCATTTCAATGTAAGTTTCTGTCTGTCTTCAACTGAACCGTCGAACAGCAACAGCACAAACCTCGGAGCGTCTGCAGCCAAGTGTAATAAAATATTGTGTAATAAGCTTATTATAAATTTCTCAGTACATATATAAAATAAACAAAATACAGCATGGAAAATGCTTGGTACAGTTTTAATTCACTCGTTGTTTTGTATAAAAAAACTCACTCGTTCGTTCTTTGATACTGCACAACTCGTTAATAAAAACCGTACGCGCGCACTTTTCGTTACGCGCGCACTTTTCGTGTAGTATTCTCTAAATACACTGCTATTGGTATTTCAATTACTTCAACAAACCTCAACCCAAGAAATGGCCTGATACTCAGGGTATTGAGGGCACGTGTCAAACACAGCCAACAAAATTTTCAACTCTAGTTTTGGCTGCAGAGTTGATTATTTCCATGCGCCTGCCTGAGGGAAGATACTGGTTAAGTTGTGCAACTGGTTTCCTGCAGCAGCTGTTATAGCATACCTGTCAAATCTCCCGCATTAGGCAGAAGTCTCAAGATTTTGGACCTCTTCTCCTGCTCTCCCGCTTTGAGCACGATATTTTTATCGCTCCCGAAAAATTATACTTTAGAAAATTGACCTTTTTTCCATAAAAATTAAAACAACAATTTCCTTGTGCAGCGCAATTGAACTAATAGCCTCATGAGATCTATAAAGTTGTTTTTGCGCGAGAGCTTTCTGCAAGACAAACACCTCGACGGTATACCCACCCCTCCCCACCAAAAAATATACCCTACTTCTCCCCCCAAAAAACTATTCTCAAGCCTTGAGATTAAAAGGTACGCATTAGAGTAGTCTGGATAGCAACCGCTTCTAGTGTCACGCACGCTTAGTGTCACGCACGCCGCGGCTGATAAGCAGATACCTTTTTGCTCGTCATATTGAAACTATCCAAAAACAAAAAGTAATTTTATTTTCTCCCTGTAAGGCCTAAAAAGGATATAATGCACAAAAATGATTGTAGTAAAAATTACAAATTCCACTCACCATGCAAGCATAAGCAAATGCTATCGTACCAATTGACCATTTGAGAAGGTCTGTGTCATTAAATCTGTGCGAAAGGTATCCCACTCCAATTCCTTGCACCACCTTGAATACAACAAAAGATGGTGAGTATTGCGACATTCCGTTGTGGGTAGTAGATTAAGTATTATGTAGATTAAGTATTATGATTATAGATAACTCTATATATGCATACAAATGCATGGCATTGAGTTGTAGCTTCAAATACTCTCATGGGATTTCATAGAAGATAATGAGGCAAACAAGTGCGTCTAGTATGGTATGTGTAGTCCACTAAAGATGCGTGTAGTTTGGTGCATGTAGTTCACTTAAGGTGCGTGTAGTTTAAGTGTATGAATCTTATTACACTCCAGCTACACGAAAAAAAACGTGCAAAATTCACGCACAAAATGTTAATTTTCTTCCAGAGTGTACTGTAAGTTATAGCCTTTTTATAAATCTATACTTACAATTGAAAGCGTTCCGGCATAAGAAAGGACGAACCCATTGTACTGGGCATCTAGCTTGAAGTATTCCATCGACACGATAGCAAACATTGACTGGAATATCCCGAAAGGCACAGCACTCACAAGCTTGATGCAAATCAAGTACAAAACGGCAGGAATTCTCAGCAGCTCTAGGAATTTCTTGACATCAAATACACTAGTAGAGGAGGCCTCGGAATCACCTGAAGACGACCAATTCAAAAAGGATTAAGAAGAATATAGCAGTCTTATGAATCTTATACAGAATGGTGACCTTTTCTCTGGACACACTCGTATATAACATTATTCACATGACGTATAAATATATCGAATTTATTTTTATTTTTATGGACAATCATTAATGATACACACCCAGGCAGAAAAGGCATTGAAATACCCTGGTTTCCAGAATTTTCCAGGTTAGCATTGGAATAAATTCCCAGAGAGAATCAATTCCAACTTCAAGCTCCCATAGCCAAAAATAAATATAACCTGATAATTTTATAATTTTACACAATTTTTCGTATTATTTTATTTATTTATTTGGATATGTGTTGAAATTAAACTTTATGCAAATCTCTAACACCTCGTAGTCTAATTATTAAATAAAATGACAGAAAGGTAATCTCTGTCATTTTATTTAATAATTAGACTAGAGTTCGAGTTTTCTATGAGTCAATAGAGAGCTTAAGCAAACACGTTTCTTGACGACAGACGGCAACCGGAAGTAGATAATCTTTATGTTTAACGCTATCGCAAAGCTAGAAGGTTTCATATTTTAAACTACGTGCTAGAATAGAACCGTCTTCTTTCATTGGAATTGAGCAAAAACATCACAAAGACGGAAAACGTTAAACTTCCGGTTGCCGTCTGTCGTTCAGAAACGTGTTTGCTTAAGTTCCCCAATAGATAGTCAACGAGACGTTTTAGTATAAATCCACTCACATACTACCTTCGAATAACTGACGATTTTAATAATAATTCATGTTGTTTTTGTGGAAAACGCCGGGTTTTTCGCTACTTGCTATCTATCGCTCAATAGATAGTGGGTACGGGAGCCAATCAAATTGCTGGATTCGTGATAGTATGTAAGTAGATTTATACTAAAGTCACATATATAGTTATATCTATCAGACGTGCTTGAAACAGTTCAGAGGAGGAGAAAGTGCTCACCTTTGTCTGATACTGGAGCATGAAACAAATGCTTAGTTTTCGTGGGTAGGAAAACCATCACCATGGCAACAGATATTAATGAGAGAACACAAGAGCACATTGCAGCAAACTGCCCTCCATAATGCTTGGTCATAATCCCACCAAGAAATGGACCAACTACCATGCCAACAGCATATGACACGCCTAGCTTTCCAAGGGCTCCTGCCCTGTCTGAAAAAAATATTTAAAAAATTGCAACTAATATTACTTATAATTACTTTTGATTTTATTCCTTTGAATGCTCCTGGTCCATTTGTTAACACTGTACTAACCCACCTATAATCTTCAGATTAAAATTGTTATAAATAAGTCCCTCATTTGGTCTAAAAAATACCATTGTATAAACAAATTAACTGAAATATTGAGGTAGCCTACCTTCCTTGGAAGAAATATCTGTGATTATCATCTGAGAACCTGTTGGAAGGAAAACAGTTATAATTCTGTGAATTGACAGATGTTTGAGTTTTATAACTCAACTAAGGGATCTTGTAAAGATAAACAATTCCAAAAATCAGAGAGAAATCTTGATAAAGGTGTTTCCAACCTTATCTTTTTTTAGTAAAAGGATCATCCAATAATAGACACGACTTGACACCATACAATATGATATTCACAGCTTTTATTCTTATATCTTGGCACAAAATTTACCAAAAAATACATGGATCAGCATTTTTTAAAAAATTTCCAATTTCTTTTTTTTAGTAGGCCCTTGACCCCTCCCCCCTTTCCAAAGTGTTCTCTGAGTGTTTAAATATTTAAAACTTTTCAAGATCCCACAGCATCAATAACATGATTAAACAAAAAATGCCACAGTATGCATAGCTTTCTAGGAGCTACGGAAATGTTTCAATTTATACTTACAAGTACATCAATTTGAAGTGGATAAAAAATGCCACAGCATGCATAGCTTTCTAGGAGCTACAGAAATGGTTCAATTTATACTTATAAGTACATAAATTTGAAGTGGATAAAAAATGCCACAGCATGCATAGCTTTCTAGGAGCTACAGAAATGTTTCAATTTTATACTTATAAGTACATCAATTCGAAGTGGATAAAAAAAATTATTTTCTCCAAAGAAGGGCCTCGTTCAGCTTAACAGTGAATCTGTAAAACTAGGGATACAAAAATATGTGTGGATTTTTTATTGTCTTCTGACAAATCACAACTAAGAATCATTGAACATGAAAAATATAAGGAAATCCACAAACAAGAACAATTAATCTAGCCTCCCTCCTTCTAAAAATCATTGCTTCAGTTCCCCCTTGATAGAACTCCTGAGCTGCAGTAGTTTCTCATTAAATTACAAACTTTGCCAGAGATGGCGAAAAAGTGGTAGAAAAACATGGTTTAGCCCTACCTTGCATAACATGCATAAAAACAGAAGGAAGCCTTGAGAAAAATAGCATAGGAACAGAAGTAGACACACTGAGCAGCCCATAACTCAGAGCGGATGCTGAAAATGCAAGACCAAGGGCTGCCTTACTACCAAACAGGTCACCAAATCTGCCATATACTGGACCACCACATAGTTGTACCACTGCAAAAGTTGTCTGTAGGTAGCCAAATACCATGGGGTCTGCACCAAGCTTCTTTGATAAATACTGAGACAAAGAAATTGGGCTGAAATTTGTCTTCTTGCTGTGTGAGCAATATTTATCTATTCATGTTTTTACAGATACAAAATAGTCATGTTCGTGAACCAGAAGAATGAATACAATACACCAAAAACTTGAATTCGACTTTGCCAAACTTTCGTCTTTAATAAGACTTCTTCAGGGAAGCTTATTAATGACGAAAATTTGGCAGAGTCGAATTCCAGTTTTTCATGTTTTTACAGGATACAGTATACCAAAGCTGTTATATATGGGGGTCCTGATTTAATAATACATTTACAGACCTATACACAAATACATAAAATAACGTAAATAAAATACACAGAATCATCATAGAGAATGTTAAATATACTAAGTGGTAGAAAGATTAAAAACCGTTGGTCTTATAAGTAAGTTTTTCAGCACTTTTCTGAAGGCAGCAAAGGCCTTAATATTAATTAATATTTAATATACATCCAGACACACTCTGTATAAATCAGAGGTATAGGTATTTACTCTTGTAAATGCACAAAATACTCATAAAGCACCATTCCCTCTCTCTCGCCCTGAAATCCACCCCCCCCCCCCCCCCCCCTCCCTTAATTAGATGGTTACGTAAGTGTCAAAACAAATTTAATGTAAAACCACTTCCCACATTACTCGATGCATTACTTACCGGTAAAACACCAATTTGTATCCAGAAACAGATCGAGTACATCATAGCATTAAAATGAGTTGTCAAAACTAAAAACGTTCGGTTTCGCTGCAGTGTTGCTGTCGATAAGACGCTGGAAACCGTTTTGAGTGAGCTCTGGAGAGGCGATGGATTCGCCGCTTGATTTTCGTCTTCTTCCATAGGGTGGGATCTTCTTCTCATATTTGTAATCTCAGTCATATTTTCCTATTATCTGGCAAAACGCATGTAAAACAGAGTTCTTTTCGCATGACAGCCTAGGAAATTTACCGGCTATTTATCAAAGACACGTCGCCATTTTGACGAAAGCCCACAACTCAAAACACAGGTATCCCGAAAGATGGCAACAAAACTATTCTTCTGAGAAAATATATTCTAGCAAATAGTCAATCATTATAATACTAATCCTACATTTTACCTAACTCTTTAAAGTTTTTTTAATATTGAATTTTTGTATATAAATTACTCGATTTCCAGTCGTTTTTTTTTTCTGTTTAGATGAGCCGCATTGCCAGCCTGCTGGGTTTCCTGTGTAAAATGTAGCGAGAGTCTGGACCTAGCTGAGTCACATCCAAGATGGCGGCCTTCAGGTTGGCGAAGGTACTGTATGTATAAGAAAGAAAAAACATTTTGAGCAAATGTTAATCACCGTTTACAAAGCTTTAACTCATTCTAAGTTCCATAATGTCTGTCTCGATGAGAGAAGTGAAACTGTTTTATATTTTTTTTATAAGAAGGGGGCTGTCTCTAAAAAGTAATTTTCACTTTGCTTGTCCCAGATTCCTGGAGCGCTTGTAGCTGGTGCAACTCCTGTCGTGGGTCTAATGGCCTTCCCAAGGGTACAGGCCTCGGGGACGAAAATCCATCCATCTGAGGTGGGTACACCTAGCTTATTGTGCTGCATCATTATTTTGCTAACTAACAACTGACAGTTTAGCAGTAAGGTATTGGCACCTATTCTCGTCCACTTTACCTTTTAGAGGAATTTTTTGTGTTGTTAAGCTTCTTCCACGTTAGAGTAATTGTGTAAACTTCGACTATTCTAACAAGTTTGTTTTTTTACCGAGAACAATCAGAGTAAATACTAAAACCCTTCTCCAAACCTATTCTCGTCCAGTCAAACCTATTCATAGATCCGACATGTCAATCACGCGCGCACAAATAGCCAATCAGGAAAGAGATGATGCAATAACAGCCATGAGGTCCCACAAATGTCCTAAGAAAAGTCGGCAATCGACGGCAAAAAGATTGGTTTGAGTTTTTTTTCTGCAAATCTGGACAAGGAAAATAAGCATCTTCCGGTCAGAACTCCTTTGTAGAACAAAGATAATAGGAGACAAAGCTGCTGCGTACTTACTCTCGAATTCGGCATTCTCTTCTACTTTTCCCCGCACTTAAATCACTGCAAGTTGACAAAAAAAGCACATAAACACATAGTACCTACCGAAGAGAGCGCCGCTTTATCTTATCATTTCCAAGTTTTCGTACTTCCAGCTGGATTCGGGGCATTTCCATTCAACAACCAAACTTGTAGTTATCTATTTCTATGCTTCTCTACAAGCTTTTCACCAAGCTTGGACAAAAATCAATTTCTATCATGTTAGGTGACCGTCTTTTATTTACCAAGTCGCTGGAAAACCCCTATAAACGTCTATATTTTAGATAAACCCGAGCAGGATTCACAGACCTTATCCGACATGTTGTACAATTTGTGGGGCATTTGGGTTGCACTTCGCTGGCTTCTATTTGCTGATTTCTGATTGGTTAGTCGTGCTTTCGTCGGATTTCGTCCGGATCTCGTCCGTTTGAAAAATAGCACAGAAAATTTGTTTCATTTTAGCTAAAATATCACAGATAATAATCTCTGATAAATGAAATTTGCAAGTGCCATTCAATGCTAATTAAAGCTTTTATTTGGTTCCGCACCAAGGGATTCAAAACTGACATTTTCGCCCACATGACACATTGCACGGTGAAACTTGCAAACACTCAAATTTGTTTTGAATCGTTCGAGTGGTTGAGAATAGGTGCCGTGACAGAGGCCTCAACAATGAAAGCTAGCATGAAACCACAAGGAAAGCTAGCATGAACAGGCCCGTACCCAGGATGTTTCTTGGGGGGGGGGGGGTGCGAAATCCGAAAAAGTGGACCATTTTTCCTGGGGGAAACCCTCTGCACCCCCCTGGGTACCAGCCTGATGAAACCTGTCCAAGTTGGGTTGACAGCTATGTCAATGTATGGAAATTTTCCAGAAAATTAGGCATGAGAAAAGGTTCAAAATCTTGAGACTCCCAACCCACTAATAAGGGTCACCCCATTATGACACAGTAACACATTCCCAAACAAGACAGAAATATGAAGGAATGAATGAACTCGCTATCACATACATTTATGGCCCAAACTTGTCAGTAATTGTGATACTTAACTTCATTACATCATTGTTTTCAAAGCTTGACATCTACGACAAGCCTGTTGTGTACAATGAGGTGGTCTTGGACGACAAGCGGTCCGCCTTGGAGCTTAAGGTGTCCTCAGGGAGACGGGCACTATGGGGATACTGGGATGATGTCAAGGTAAGGATTTAACAAGTACATCTTATTTTTGCATGCTTCTGTCCTCTTATAGATGCACAGATGACATCAAAGTGTGTCATGAACAAGAAAGTAAGCAATGAGACACAGTCGAGTCTTGTTACTGTTGTTCATGACACCTGTGATGTCTTCTGTGCATCTATTAGAGGACAGACCCACAAAAAGAATGAGATCTATTTGTTTTATACAACAATAAAAATTTATTCTTACGTAACAATCTATTTTTGGTGAGCATGCACACATGCTGACACCAAACATGCGTGTGTTCTCTTTAATACTAACACATGGACCACTGACCAATCAGAGCGTACGATTTATGAGTGTAGTTGTATGAATTATAATATTCTTTGCCTTATATGTGAGGCTGATAAGGGCTCTTTAAGAGATTTATCAAAGTATAACGCTGATCCTCTTTATTCCTCACTAGGTGCTTGTTGAGAAAACGAGGTCTGCATATGAAATAGTTAGCACAAAGTCAGTTGGTGAGTTCTTTATAAAAATCCTATGCAACATTTATTTTAAAAAAAATCTCCCTCTAAAGGTGAGCCCTGTTTTGTACAGGAGGTGCATACCTGTAATAGTTATTTACATAATCCAATGAACTAGGATGTACAGACGTGTTCCCAGGAGGGGGGGGTGGGGGTCATAGGTACATATCATATATGAAGATTGAAGATTCCTTAATAAGAAATCAACCACATTTTGGCAACCAAGGGGGGGGGGGGGGGGGGTGCACGCACACCATGCGCACCCCCTGTGTATGACCCTGATGTAGGCTAAGAAGTCTGTAAGCTTGAAAAAAAGGAGATTGTCAAGTTTCTCCAGAACTTTTTTCTTTTACATTTTGTGCCTTGACAAAATCTAAAGACAAAAAGTCTTTGTGTGCATTACAGCTAGGCAGTTTGCTTCATTGAATGCTTTTCATATACGCTTTGTTTTGTGATCCTTGTTGTAGAGTTTGTTGACCTTATCACCAATGACCAAGTATTCCAGATCAAGTTTGGGTGCATATCTTCTGGTGTTTTGGTTGGAGCATTGCTTGCTGGCCGAGGACGTAAGTTGATATAGATGTCAGAATGCCCCAGCCAAAATGGAATAAGCACACATGGAGTGATAGTTTAAGTTTAGAAATCAGGACAAACCATGGACGTGCAGTAATAATGTTTTGACTAAATTCTTTCTTTTTGCAAATAAATTTGATCACAATTTGACTTCCAATTACAGTATTATTGATTTTGAGTCCTGAACTTTCTACTCCCTCACTGTACTTTTAAATCTATTATAAAAGTAGATCTCTTTTTCTTGATTTTTAGGTTGCCCATTTAGGAGAGTTTTCTACTCTGTCGGCCTGGGTGCAGCAGTGGCATCTCTGTGCTACCCATCCAAAGCAACTGATATCTCCCTAGAAGGCTATAGAAAAGCTAAAATGTTCATTAGTGACCAGTGGACCAAGTACCAAGAGAACAAACCCAAGATCACGAAGAACCCAGGAAAAGTATTAGACATGACATCCCAAACTGAAGGAGCCACAGAAGAGAAATTTGTCATCGTTGACAAACCTGTTGAAATGCCTGAAACTAAATTGGTCAATGAGGAAGGGACTCCAGTGGAGGCGGTTGAAATAACTCCCAGTGAATCTCAAAATAGCAAGCAAGTCAGCTCTGAGATGGCAGAGGAGTCAATTATGACCAAGGTGCCATTTGTTGGGTGGTTCTTCAAAAGTAACTCCTCAAATGCTGACACAAATGATGAGAACTCAGTGGTTATTGAAAGTCAAGAGGAAAAGACCCAAGAGAAAAGTGATGTTTCTGGTAAAGATCAGAGAATGGTTATTGAACCAGAAGAAGTGAAAAAACCTTTGAAAGTTGAGGGTGATCCTGGACAGTCTAACCCAGATGACAAGGATATGTATTCCACTCGTTCATAGGACATTTAACTCTATGCATAGGAAGCACAATCACTGACTTGTGAAGGGTGGGACCATTGCATTGTTGTTTGGTTCTCATATTATCCCTTTATGGTAAAAAGTAAATTTGACAAAGACAATAAATTATCAATAGGAGCGATTGTTATGCAGGGTTATTAATGAATTTTAATAAAACTTTTAGGAAAAGACTGAGAGTTTAGATCCAGCCACCTGTTAGACTGAAATCAGCTTTACTAGGGGATGAGGTAAAAAATAAGCCTTCATGGAACATTTCCAATTCTGACACCCACAAAACATATTGAAAAAGTTAAAGTTTAACTCAAATGTTTTTCTCTACTCTCTAGGTGGGTCTTTTTACACTTGTTTGAGTACTTGATATTATGTGGTGCACACTGACAACATAGATAACACACTACTTAATGTTCTTATGTTCATCCATGAATAACATATGTGCATCCATGAATAACAACATAACATTGTCATAAGACATGGCATGATGACAAATAATTTTCATCTCCAATACGCTAATAAAATAAAAAGTAATCCATCACAGCCATCCATCAACCCCTTTTCACTACATTTCATTAACAAAGTCTTCCAATGCTGCAATCATATCATCATCATCATCATCATGTTCCGGTTCCTCTATCACATTAACATGAACCACATTCTCTGTAACACAGTTCATTTCAAGATCCATAATATCCATTTGATTAATCTCTACAGCAACCTTTCCATTGTCAAACACCATCAGAATGACCCTTCTAAAGGCATTCTCTAAGGCGTGTCTATGGGCTATCTTCTTTGCAATGCCAATAAGTTCCACTCTCTTTGCCGGGTCTTTTTCTAAAACAAAGAAATGAAACAAAGAATTCCTGATTAACCAATTGATCATGCGGTTTACCTAAATCATTAATGTCTGAAATAGCATGACATCAAGTGGATGACTATGTTAAATTTGTGCATGTCCTAGGCAGTTTTTTGCACAATCAAAACGTTTTCTTTGATAAAAACACATTCCACTGCCTGTAAGCACTCACTATATCTATGACTTTTTTGTAACAATAAACAGCATACATTTTCCTAACATATTTTTGCCTTTACCATACCACATACACGCAAGACACAGCATATTGTACCTTTGTCTAACACATTCTTGTCTCCACCCTGTGTACCACCACATACATGATAGAAACAGCATACTCCAACCTTGTCCCCATGGTCTTCTGGGTAATTTTCAATATGGCATCTATAACCCAGAAGACCCTGGGGACTAGGTTTAGCATACTCTTGCCCAACACATTCCTGTCACCCCCATATCACATACAGCAGACAGCACAACTTTGTCTAACACATTCCTGTCACCCCCATATAGCAGACAGCACAACTTTGTCTAACACATTCCTGTCACTCCCATATAACATACAGCAGCCAGCACAACTTTGTCTAACACATTCCTGTCACCCCCATATAACATACAGCAGACAGCACAACTTTGTCTAACACATTTCTGAGTCCCCCATATCCCACACAGCACAATTTTGAATAACACATTCCTGTCTCCATCCTGTGTACCACCACCTGTGTACATGTAGGTGACAACATACCCTACAGCAGAAGCATACCTTTGTGTTTCACATTCTCTGTCACCCCCTATCACATACATGTAGGATGCAACATACCTTTCTCCAACACATATCTGTCTCCCCATATCACATACAACAGACAGCACACCTCTGTGTTCTACATTCCCCGTCACCCCCTATCACATACATGTAGGAGACAACATACCTTTCTCCAACACATATCTGTCACCCCATATCACATACAATAGACAGCACACCTTTGTGTTCCACATTCCCCGTCACCCCTTATCACATACATGTAGGAGACAACATACCTTTCTCCAACACATATCTGTCTCCCCATATCACATACAATAGACAGCACACCTTTGTGTTCCACATTCTCTGTCACCCCCTATCACATACATGTAGGATGCAACATACCTTTCTCCAACACATATCTGTCACCCCATATCACATACAATAGACAGCACACCTTTGTGTTCCACATTCCCCGTCACCCCTTATCACATACATGTAGGAGACAACATACCTTTCTCCAACACATATCTGTCTCCCCATATCACATACAATAGACAGCACACCTTTGTGTTCCACATTCTCTGTCACCCCCTATCACATACATGTAGGATGCAACATACCTTTCTCCAACACATATCTGTCTCCCCATTTCACATACAATAGACAGCACACCTTTGTGTTCCACATTCCCCGTCACCCCCTATCACATACATGTAGGAGACAACATACCTTTCTCCAACACATATCTGTCTCCCCATTTCACATACAATAGACAGCACACCTTTGTGTTCCACATTCTCTGTCACCCCATATCACATACATGTAGGATACAACATACCTTTCTCCAACACATATCTGTCTCCCCATATCACAAACAATAGACAGCACACCTCTGTGTTCTACATTCCCCGTCACCCCCTATTACATACATGTAGGAAATAATATACCCTTGCCGAACACACTTCTGACTCCCCCATATCACATACAATAGACAGCACACCTTTGTGTACCATATTCCCTGTCACCCCCTATCACATACATGTAGGATACAACATACCTTTCTCCAACACATATCTGTCTCCACCGTACCCGATACCATCACAGTATGTGCTGCTGTCTTTGATTTCAAGCCTCACAATGCAGCGGTACATAGGGTGGGATGGGGCGGGATTACTCTGTGGACTATGAGTAGCATCTGCAGGCACTGGAGTTATCTAACAATATGAAAATGAATTATTATAACTACTGGTCATCTGTATTACTATTTACATAAGTCACACTGTGAAGCCATTGTTGATGTTTCATCAAAACATGCATGCTTGAATTCAAAACATGCGTTTTTCAGATGCAGTGAAAGCATACCTGCTTTATGATTTAGATTGTATGTAAAAAAGCATGTTTTTTATCTAACAAATCAATGTCCTAAAGTATGGTAAATACCTATATAAGATGCATGTTAATTTAATATAATACAATACATGGTGTTTCAGTAGATAATCTTTTTGTGTAATAAGGAAGAAAGATCTTCATTAGAAGACACAGCCTTGTGTATAGAGTACACCAGGATTGTCCTTAACCGTATTTGTTTATAAGTTTCACAAGATAAAAAACTGTTATTAGACTCTTTTTGTTTGATTTTCCCTACTTAGCAGAAAAATGTCTTCCTGTTTGCTTCTATCATTTTACTTATCTATGTCACATTTTTCTTGTGTAACTATACAGGGAGTAGGGTACTGGAGGTGTGCCCCCCTTGCCAATAATTACAAAAATTATAAGAAAATGACCAGTAGGAGCATGGCTGTGTCCCCAATATCTTTTTTAATATTCCTTATCATGCCCTCCGCCCAATTTTTTAATGGTCTGCTACATGTCTGAGAATTGTGGTAGAATATGGTCTCTTCTACATGAACATGTGAAAGAACAGAGAATGACTCAGGTAAGTAAATTTAAACATCACAAACAGGAATCAAGCTCAGGGGCGGAAACAAGCGAGGTGGATTGGGTGGATATCCACCACCGACCCTTTTTGAGCAAAAAAAAAAATGAAAGTCACTTTGTTTTAAGAAACTACGGAGGAGGTACTTCCCATGTCCCATCACCCGCTTGACTTTGCTGACATGACAAATTGTTAGATCTATGTGATCTACCAAGAACCACTGGATCAGTTACAAGCTGCCTATCCGTTGATTATCCACCCCCTATTTTGAAATACTGGATCCACCCCTGAAGCTTTGCACACTTTCCTAGCCAACCAGCAAGAAAATTCCTTAGGGACAATCTTGACACACCCTGGAGTAAAATAATATGTTTTACACTAGGTAAATACTCACACTTATTACACTGGTTGACCAACCATTGAAGCCGAGGTAGTAATGAGCAAGTTCAACACACTTGGCCATGTACAGTGGGGATGGGACACCACTTGGCTTTTTACGACTGGCAAATTGGACCTATGGCCATTGCAACAAATTCAATATAGGCTACTCTTGGAATCCAGACGCTCTAGTACCATCTCATCAGAGAATTACCTTTAGAATATTCCCATCAATCAGCCATTTGCCGTTAACCTCTTCTTTAGCCCTCAACGCTGCCTTGGCAGAGTAAAACTTAACGAATGCATAAAGACCTCCAGTATTCCCACCTAAGAACTGAGGCCCTATAAATAAATGCAGAATAGGTATGAACTGAAAATTCCTCACTAACATGCAAATTGTCAGATACTGATTATTACCTTCTACGTTTTCAGAGCTCAGAGTATCCACAACTTGAACTTCATAGATTAGGCCAAATCTTGAGAAAATCCCTCTTAGTTTTATCTAAAAGAAACATTTTCTGAGTACTGCTTTAAACCAAGGTTTAGGTGGACAACACAGAGTGGTGGTGGGTCATTACACTGCCCCCCCCCCCTTGGAATTCTAGAAGTCTCAGGACAATACATCCACACATATCCCACCTAAAGGTGGTAAATTACTTTGTCCAAGGAGGTCCCAAACTTCAGGAGGCTACACCTAAAGAGAGAGCTGCTTTGACGGGTTTTTAGCACATACACCGTTGTTCCAGAGAAGGGTTGGGGTGTCTGAGGGTTAAGATCTTCGCGATTTGTGATGGCTCAACCTGGCTCAACGGGTTGAAAACACGGAATGACCAGGCAAAGTGCGTTTGTTTGCTTTTAGGTATCCGAGAGACGGCAAGAAATAGTATACAAAACACACTGATCAAAACAAGATGAGCTAATACTTCGGCCTGTTCTGCGTCTAGTTTCTTGCTTATGCCAGTAATGTACAAGTTAACGTCATTGCTTTCCGGGCGAACAAACTCGATTAATTCCACACGGCCAGCCATGGCGGCCGCCATCTTGGATTTGAATCTGCCGCCCAAGACCCAGACTACCTCTTCCTAATTCGTAAGGTAAACCGCGTTTTTGCATAGTATTTAAAACAGAAACATTAATTTTTTTTTCGAAGATCACCAAGAAGTCATGTTTACTTGTTGCTAGAAATACACGAGCAGTCAACGCAAATGGTTCGTTTTGTAGCTTTTTGCGCGTGCTAAAGTTGACGAACGTAATATATGATGTCACAAACGTAATCAACGATTCCCAAATTTGCCAAACGTATGTCGAGGATTGTAGCGTCTCTTCTGGTTTGCACATCTAGCACAAACACACACATCGTGGCCATTTGAAGAGCACAAAGTCATATCATGCGAGCTGTAAGTACACTTAATTTTTTCCCCTCCCCTGCAAATCTTGTTGCGGCGACAAAAGCATTGTTTCTCAGTAGTTGAGATAGATTGTCGCCGGTCTACGTTTTAGCGGTAGCTAAATCCTAAAACATTCTCGCGAACGACATGTCATCTTTTCCAAAGTTTACATTTTCTTATTTTCTGGTACAATTTTTCCATTTTAATTTTGATCTTTTTCTATCAACTTTCACGCTAATTGATTACTGCCATTCCTACTCCAACCAACAACTATAGCAATAAATCATTTTTATTCGGGAGAGCATGAATAAACCAAATAAAAATATGAAAACGTTGATAATTTACAAGTTATTGGATGCATTCCTGTTTTTCAAGTTAAAGAGCATATTTCAGCCCGAAAGTTATCAGGTTATTTGAGAGACTAAGGCCAAGAGATGGGTTTCTGTAATTCCTCCTTTTATTCGAGACGCAATCACAAAGCTGTAAAAAGTATTTTTTTTATCATTGTGCACCGAAGCTTTGTGAGTAACTAGTGACAAGGCTGCAATGCAACATATATAATATATACAACATTTTTTATGTATTCTTCTGTTATTTTCGTCATATTACAACAACGTAGATATCTAAATAGTGTTTTTAATCATTCTCATTTAGGTCATTTTACATCTATTCCCATCTAGTATTTTGTGAGGTACTACTCTCTTAAAAAAGGGGAGCCCCAAATTTGCATTACCTCATCGTTTATTATTACCGTCATTTATCTCTACAGTGACATAGCTAGAAAATTTGATTTGGTGGGGCAAGTTCAGTTATTCCTTGTTATTTGCTTAGCTCAGGGTAGAGGGTCAGGCGCCATTTTCTTTTATACGTCCTATGTTAAATTATGTCTCTATTAGTGGCCAGGTCCCCCCCCCCCCCCACGTGGCACAAAGATGGGTAAGTCCCTACTCTGTATATAACGAGAACTCAAAAATTTTTATTTGTGAGCTCTGGCGGCAAACTCTAATGACTTGAATAGGTCTCTTTCTAACCCCACAGTTCCATATCTATGTCATCTGACGAGCAAATATTTTCTTTTTTGTTAGGTCTTCTTTCTTGTAATTAGAATAGCATTTCAACGTAACAGTTGGCTGGTGGGGGGCCTACTGAATTTTATTTATACGCCACTCGACGATCTTTGCCACTCGACGCTTTTTGCCACTCGACGATCTTTGCCACTCAACGCTCTTTGCCACTCGACGCCCTTTGCCACTCGACGCCCTTTGCCACTCAACGCCCTTTGCCACTCGACGATCTTTGCCACTCAACGCCCTTTGCCACTCGACGATCTTTGCCACTCAACGCTCTTTGCCACTCAACGCTCTTTGCCACTCGACGCTCTTTGCCACTCGACGCCCTTTGCCACTTGACGCCCTTTGCCACTCGACGCCCTTTGCCACTCGACGATCTTTGCCACTCGACGATCTTTGCCACTCGACGATCTTTGCCACTCGACGATCTTTGCCACTCGACGCTTTTAACAGGGATCCCTTTTGCCGCTTTCACCAGTTCGGAAAGGGGTTCATTCTCACCCCTCACTGTCGAGCGAGAATTCCTTTTAGGTAAAGTACATGGATGCTTCCATTCGCTTGCACACTTTGATTGTCTCGTAGTAGGTTTTCATTTGACTCTCCTCAGACCCATTTGCTGCGCCGCGTCTGGGGCAAGAAAACATTTGTATGTTATTTTTAATCTGTTTTTAAGATTTCCAAAGAGTTATGTTTTCTTTCTTGTCAGGTGACTTACCCTCCGTTGCTCTTTCTACTCACGTGATTTACCCTCCCTTGCTCTTTCTACTCACGTGACTTACCCTCCCTTGCTCTTTCTACTCACGTGACTTACCCTCCCTTGCTCTTTCTACTTACGTGACTTACCCTCCCTTGCTCTTTCTAGTCACGTGACTTACCCTCCCTTGCTCTTTTTAGTCACGTGACTTACCCTCCCTTGCTCTTTCTAGTCACGTGAATTAGCCTCTGTTGGCAAGCCCTCCTGGCTCTTTCTACTTACGTGACTTACCCTCCGTTTTTCTACTCACGTGAATTACCCTCTGTTGACACAATTGGTTGACAAGCCCTCCTGGCTCTTTCTACTCACGTGACTTACCCTCCTTTTTTCTACTCACGTGAATTACCCTCCCTTGCTATTTCTACTCACGTGACTTACCCTCCCTTGCTTTTTCTACTCACGTGACTTACCCTCCCTTGCTATTTCTACTCACGTAACTTACCCTCCCTTGCTCTTTCTACTTCATGACTTACCCTCCCTAGCTCTTTCTAGTCACGTGAATTACCCTCTGTTGACAAGCCCTCCTGGCTCTTTCTACTCACGTGACTTACCCTCCCTTGCTCTCTCTACTCACGTGACTTACCCTCCCTTGCTCTCTCTACTCACGTGACTTACCCTCCCTTGCTATTTCTACTCACGTGACTTACCTTCCTTTTTTCTACTCACGTGACTTACCCTCCCTTGCTCTTTCTACTCACATGACTTACCCTCCCTTGCTCTTTCTACTCACGTGAATTACCCTACCTTGCTATTTCTACTCACGTGACTTACCCTCCCTTGCTCTTTCTACTCACGTGACTTACCCTCCCTTGCTCTCTCTACTCACGTGACTTACCCTCCCTTGCTCTTTCTACTCACATGACTTACCCTCCCTTGCTCTTTCTACTCACGTTACTTACCCTCCCTTGCTCTTTCTACTCACGTGACTTACCCTCCCTTGCTCTTTCTACTCACGTTACTTACCCTCCCTTGCTCTTTCTACTCACGTGACTTACCCTCCCTTGCTCTTTCTACTCACGTGACTTACCCTCCCTTGCTCTCTCTACTCACGTGACTTACCCTCCCTTGCTCTCTCTACTCATGTGACTTACCCTCCCTTGCTCTTTCTACTCACGTGACTTACCCTGCGTTGACAAGCCCCCTGGCTCTAAACGCGGCAAGGTGTGCGTAGTAGGCCGGTGCAGGCATAGACACGCTGCGTGTGCATCTTGCGAACGTATGGCAGAGTTGATAGGTGAGCGCCTGGAGCTTGTCTGCCGAGAACCCGTTATCATCGTACAGCACGTGGTAATGGGTGGGCCGGCTCGTACCCTGGGAAAAAAAGATGTATCGGTGTTACCGTACCGTAAATGATCTAATAAACGGCGTTTTTTAAATTTCGATGATCCGAGGGGGAGGGGGGGGGGGGGTCAATAGATAGGAGGCGTTTATTAGAGAGGGGTGTTCTTCACAAAATGTAAAGATATAACAAATCTAACTGCAATAGGGTTCTCGAGTCTCAGTCAGGATCGCGTTAAATTATAGTCTGCGTAGCAAGCGTTATTGACATTATATGCTAGTCTCACCCAGTAGAAGCCAAGCTCAGATTAATCAATTTTTATTTATATTACCGAAATGTCTTGTCGTTTGTTCAAAAGCTGGAGGGAGGGTAAGGGGGGCGTTTGTTAGAGAGCGGCGTTCATTACAAACTTGTAAGCTGAAGGGGGCGTTCATTAGATAGGAGACGTTATTTAGATGGGGGGGGGGGGGGCGTTTATTAGATCATTTACGGTAGTCAGACACTGCTGACGAATTAGTAGCAAGCTTACGAGGTCATTAGAATTCGAATGTGTGTAATGGTGTTAGGTGGCTTGTTCCCTGAGGACGCAAAAGATGTGTGAGATATGGGAAAGACACTGGTTTTGGTCACAGAAAGCGTGAAAAAGTTCTTAAAAGACCCCGGAGGACCTTTCTTTTTTCTCCTTTTTTTGTTTCGGAGAGGGCAAGCGTGGATACGCGCCTGGAGGGGGAGGAGGAAACTTCATAAACAGAATAGAGAACTCCATGTGAACGTTAGCAATAAGAGTGCACTCACCTGAATACCGGCATGACTGCAGAGATAGAAGTCAAACTCGAACGGGTGACATATAACCGTGTCCACCGTCGTGCCAGCTGGGACATTTCTCGATTTCCCCCTCGCGTCCCTGCCTTCCTCGGCAAAAAGTCGCGCGTGGTGTCTTTTCTGCACGACCACAAACGTGATGAGAGGCTGATAGTCTTTCCCGAGCATCGCGCACGCCTGCTGAACAGCACGGACCTCCTCGAGGAGAACCTGAAATCGGCGGAACATAGTCTGAGTATCATGCGATTCCAATTTACTTAAAGCCGCATTGTCCACAGTTTAATTCCGGAGGGCCGACGGAAACCTCAACCGTTAAAAGACAAACGAATCTATTAGAATCCGTGCTAATTAACAGGCCATCCGCTCTAAATTATCAGTTACATCCTCAAAGAAACTTCCAATAGACACACGGTTTTTGCAGTTTTAAAATATGTTCCGCGTTTTCTCATAAAAATCATTGGAGGTTGTAACGAAATCGACCGGAAGTAAACTGGTGACAATGCGGCTTTAAATCGGTGTAACGCATGAATGACTGATTCCTGGTTATTTTACACAGAGTGCGACCTTATTTAAAATAGGCGTATACTTAATAGGGAACAAAAAAAAAGACTTGATTGTCAGGCTAAGTTAAACTCAAAATTCTTGCTAACTCTAACTTTTTGGTAACCTAGAATCATTTTTCATGTGTCATTTTTACTAGGACTGTAGGATAACTCGAACTGTTTTGAGTTGGCATGAGAGTTGAAATCATACACCGCCAAAGTCTGATGTAAATATGTACATCCTTTACACTACACAACAGCTCGGTACAGAGCCGTATCAGTGGTATGGTGGACTGGGGACCTCTCCCAATATTTTCTTAAATTATAAGAAAAAGACAAGTAGAGGCGTGGCTGGGCCCCAAATATTTTCTTAATGTTTCTGTATTGCCCCCCCCAATATTTTCTTAAATTATAAGAAAAAGACAAGAAGATGCGTGGCCGGGCCCCAAATATTTTCTTAATGTTTCTGTATTGCCCCCCCCCCCCCTCCCCCAATATTTTCTTAAATTATAAGAAAAAGACAAGAAGAGGCGTGGCTGGGCCCCAAATATTTTCTTAATGTTTCTGTATTGCCCCCCCCCCCTCCCAATATTTTCTTAAATTATAAGAAAAAGACCAGTAGGGACGCGGCTGTATCCCCAATATTTTCTTAATGTTCCTGTATTACCCCCCTAATATTTTTTTTTTTAAATTATCAGAAAAAGACCAGTTGGGGCGTGGCTTTGTCACCCAATATTTTTTTAATGTTTCTGTATTGTGCCCCTCTAATACGTTGAGTATAACAATGAACCGTACTATCTCAGACACTTATTAACACTAGCAACAATAGCTCCTGCAGCAGTAACATTTGTCCCAAACACTGCACTTTCAAATCTCGAAACACTTTTGGGTGATCGCACCATTGGGTGATCCTATAATTATCACTATCATTATTACTAACCTGCTGAAACTGACCCTCACTGACACCGTCCCGATAAAAGATAATCCGCGCCGGCTTCATCCTTTTGTTCTCCTTATAAAACTCAATCATGAGTTCTTTCACCATGTCTGCCAGATCAACAATGATCTCCTGAGCCTGCTTGCACTTCATGTGGGTCTGTGGTCTCACGCGTGCGCAGTAGCGGCTAGCGTTGCGATTCAGGCTGGCGACGACGGCGGCGATAGAAGGGATGCCATTGTCACCAGGGGCTGGGTGGGTGACATCAGCGCCGAATATGATTACCGGAGAGTCAAATATTCCCTTGCCTTTGTCATCAGTGATTGTCGCCTTGAGGCGATCGGCGATCACGTGGTTGGTGCCGCCTAGTTTGCCATTGATCTTCATGGCGATGTTCGAGCACACTTGAGGTTTAGCCATCGTAAATTGCTTCATTTGAACACACTGGGTGGGAATACCTAAGACTGTGTCGCCGACTCTCTTCACCTCGTTATAGACATCTTTGTTGCCCCTGTCCGGGAGAGCGACCACAATCAATTGCAGACTATTAAAGTCGTGAAGAAGCTTGCCAAATATTCCCTCAACCTGAGATAAACAAAGGACGGTTAACATTTTCATTATTTTATTAGGAACATGTATTACAAGGTCATTCCCGCAAAAGCATAACTAATCAAGTTGGTAGAGATAAATTGAAGGAAGTAAAGAAAATAAAAACTTTATTTATACAAGATAAGGACCTGACTCTCTACAAAGGGAACTGTGAACCTCTCGTCTTCTCGGATAAGGATAGGGTGATCGAACGTGCGCGAGGCGGCGTCCTCTTGCCGACGTCGTGGTTCTAAATCACCCTCATGTTAAACCAGGGGCCCGTCCCTCACCGCACATCATTAACCTGTATCGGTGGACGTAAAAAACCCGCTGGGGACGCTGGCCCATGGCACTATCTTCAATGACAAAGCTTACACACTAACTCACTCATGATTGTAAACTGCGTGGAGCAGTCCGTATCTACACACTGATGAGTAAAGTCAGTCACATGTGAAGCGTAATAGTCCAGTTTCGAGTTCCACTGTGCCTGCCGGTCATAGGCACTGAGGACGCATAAATACAATCCTCGGTTTCAATTGAATCGATTGCAAATACCAGCGAGATCATGAAGTATTCAAAGGTTTTTGCATTTTTTTAGGGGCCGTCCACACTAACACGGATTCGTTTGAATCCGTATACTTTTTTATACGTTTAGGCCTTCCGTCCACACTAACACGGATTAGTTTGAATCCGTATACTGTTTGATACGTTAAGGCCTTCCGTCCACACTAACACGCGCGCTGGATCCAGCGAATCCGGATACTTTTGAAAACGCCGTCGAAAGTGAATCAAAATGATTCCGTATACTTTGGTACGTAGTGTGGACGGTCGAATCCGTATCAAAATAAAAACGATGGCGTCACATAGCAGTCGCGCGTTGTTTGAGCATGCGCATATCATAAAAATGACTTCAACCCGTGTTAGTGTAGACTGCTGGATCCAGGCGAACACGATGCGAAAACGATAGTGTGGACGCGAATCAATTGATGTGTTTTCGGCGAAACGAATGCGGATACTTTGGAATCCGTGTTAGTGTGGACGACCCCTTATTCCAAGTTTCAGAGAATTCTCGCTGGTATGCGCATGAAATTTGCCTTGAGTCGAGGCTTAAACTGTATTTATACAGACTAAGAGTCTGTAGGTCCGGAGGGCTAGAAATTGGGCTATTGATCATGTTTCGCGATGCAAATTTAAGACCATTCCCCTTGATTTGCAATGATCGATCTCTTACCATTAGATATATCTCACCTCTTGCACGCGTGACGCATACTCCGCGCGACAAGGTACCGGGTTCATTCTCATTCCTTCACTTCGACAAACATTGCCCATTTGCCGAGCAAACCCCTCCAGCTTCTCCTTAGGACACCACTTTGGATGTGAAAAGCACACCAGTGCCCAGACCTCCACAGTCCTTGCCTCGAAAAACGACTTTCCCCTCATGTCCCACGCTCCGTCAGAGGGGGTAAGGGCGCTACCCTGCGGATTGCCCCCGAGGGTAAGCTCGGGTGCGGGTAGGACACGCCCTTCGATTGCTACCATCTGCTTGTTGATTCGCATGCCGTATTCGTTTTTCAGGTACTGGTCACTTGCTGTTGCCAACTCGTCGACCTGAATCAGAGCAAGATTTAAATGGGCGTGACCACAAAATTGTAGTGACCACAGATTGCCCAAGTCAATTAAGGTAAAAAGGGAACCGTGGTTCGCATTGGGTTTAGCCCGCAAAACGGAGGTTACCGGGAAACAGGATTTGGGTTCCCGGCAAAAGGGAAATGGGTTACCGGGATTTGCCCCCCCCCTCCCCCTCTCCATCCCCCTCTTTAGAACCCAGGTAAATGCGTTGCAGTCTTATTCAAAAGGTAGCGATAACGCAGTGCCAAGATCTTTGCTCAGCCATAGGATCGAGTTTAAATCCAGCCTGAGTAGCTTGAGATTTTCTGGTGATGTACAAGCCTGGTAGAAGTCCAATATGTCAGCCCTTTGTGGTGCGCATTTTGATCGTGTCATTTACATTTAAGCAGCAAAAGATTTTACATTTGTATACTGTCTCGTCTTAACCTTGCATCTTAACACATTGACCCCTGAACCGGCCTGTACCGGCTTTGGGAAGTACCCACAACCCAAAAAATTCATAAATTCAAAATAAACACAACAAGATGAAGATACTCAGGCATCAGTCTAAGGGATAAATGGTCTTGCAGATATGCATCCAACCAAGGTGTTGGCATCTACTCTTAAGCCAAATAATAGCACAGGTTCTTTGACAAATCTCAAATCGAACAAGGAGAGAAAAGCAGAATCACCCCTCTCAATAAAACGCTCAAAATACCACACAAGGGAGAGAAATCAGCAAACACAGCTCAAGACACAAATAGATACCTTTATTCTGATCCTCCAGGTACATTTCCTTGGCCTCAAAACACAATGTTCATTCCTTGAAGGATTGTACAACCACGAAAATATCTTTACGTATTGCAAAGCATTCTGGGAGATCCAGGGGAAAATTCACGAGGGGAGGGCCAGTCAACACTCCTCTCCCCAAAGTCAGATGGTTTTTTATAAGTCTTTTCACCCCGAAGCCAAACAATCAATTCCAGGCCATACAGACCCAGAATAGCAGTGTAAACAATTTTGGAATCAATTTGGTTTCAGAAAAGACAGCATTTAGGAGAGCTGTGGTGATTCATTAGAAAATTATTTTCTCATCCAGGCAAAGCCAAACAAGAAAAAATCATCATGAATCCACCTTTGCTTGCAAATATCCATAAGCAAAGCACTCAATTATGCCCCAAAAGACTTCATGATGTCCTGAGACACTCTCCTAATATGCTCATAGCTGTATTTTTGATGAAAAATACAAGCAACCATCAACTTGTGCTGGCTTCAGCACATCGATGAGGGATTAAAAGTGGGGACCGCAAAGCACTGTTGGAAAGCTTGGATACCGCTGACTAGGTGCAGCTGTGTTTGACTTTGACGGGCTGTATAAAACTCAGAATAGGGGGGGAGGTATCTGTTTTCAGTCTGTTTTTTTGTAAATTCAGCTCCAAAAAAGCCAGTCAATGGGTTAATTTGCAGTTCCTAATGTAAGAATGGAGTCTGGGTGACCATCGTAGCGCGGGTCGTCGCATGGATAGTAGTAGCGGTTCTACATGTAACTAGGGGCATTCTACTAACCCATTGGTTGATGTCCCGCTGGCGTTCATTGGCCGGCTTTGCTGTTTTGCGAATCATCGCCGCAGTTTGTTCATCCGTCAGACGCTTCCGCTGAGTGGGAATCATGTTACACACCTCCATTGGCACGGAGTTCTTCTTCTGACCAACCAGTAGGCACGGTAAATGGGGGTACCTTGAAGACACAATGAAAGATGCTTGGCAAGGTCAAGGCAAGGGCAGGTAAATAAGGTTAGGTGAGACGAAGAGAGGTGAAGCAAGGCATGGTGATGTATGCTAAGGCGAGGTGAGGTGATGTTAAGTGAGGTGAGGTGACGCGAGGTAAGTAGAGGTGAGGTTAGGGTATTGTGGGTTTTGTGGTGTGGTTATCCGAGGTGGGGTGAGGTTAGGTCCGATTCACAGCTCGTTTCTGTGAGCCCGCAGTATGTGCCCCCATCGACGGCTAGAGAGAGAGAGAGTTTTTGGTATTCCCAAAAACTGAGGTGAGGTGAAGTGAGCACAGCTAGACCAGAGAGAATTATATACGGAAATAATGTTTTGAATGTCTTGTTTGCGACCAATTGCGAAACAAGCTTGGTACCAGCCTCTTTATCTACGACCGTGCGCCGCAGGGCCACCATTGTGCCGAAATAACCATTTCCCTAAAAAAACAAACTGCAAAGGCTGCCATGCCACAGTCACTACGGTATTATGGTGTCGCGGAAATGCCTTTCTAAGGCATAGTTTATTAGACGCCGTTTTTTCATGCATCGTTCCAAATGCAAATACATTTAAATGATGAACTCGATTGTTTCATTTTCATTTGCATGAATTTACATTTGGAACGGCACATGAAAAGAACGGCGTCTAAACTAGAAAAAGGAAACCTACCTGAGAGATATTTTGTACTTGTCGCAGAAGTACTTTCTAAGAAACCAACCTGAGAGATATTTTGTACATGTCGGGGAAGTACTTTCTAAGAAACCTACCTGAGATATTTTGTACTTGTCACAGAAGTACTTATTCTTAGAACGTACCTGAGAGATATCTTGTACTTGTCGCGGAAGTACATATTTTAAGAAACCTACCTAAGAGATACAGTAGAACCTGTCCTTAAGACCACCTGCGTACTGAGACCACCTGGCTATAAAGACCACTTTTCTCCGGTCCCGAGAAAATTAACATGTAAAGTATAGGACTTTCAACCTGTGTACTAAGACCACCTGTCTATTAGGGATTAAGACCACTTTTTTAGGTCCCTTGACCTAAAAGTGACCTGTCTATTAAGACCACTTAATCCACTGACTGACAAAATCATCCGCGATTTCTGCTAGTGATCTCTATAAGTGGCCTCCCTGGTAAAAGTTACCTCCTATACGTATTAAAGTGACCTCCCTCTCTAAAGGTCACACGTGACCCTGAGCATGCTCGCGTCCTCAAGTCACCTTTGAGCCCGGCCTTTGAGTCAAGATGGCGAGTAAACAAGCTAGGATTGAGCTCTCACTGAAGAAAAAGGTTGAAGTTTTGAAGCTAGCAGCTGATACTGAAAACTGGATACCTGAGGTTATTCAGGAACATGTTTTGGGTAAAGACAGTGTACCAGAAACCGCGGATGATGACGAGGAGTGTGATGAAACCAGCGATGGCAGTGGTTCACTTGAACCTATGTCAGTGATTAAAGACACAAAAACTGCACTATATTGGGCCCAGCAGTTAAAACTGTTTTCTCTAGAGAGGGATATGACTGGAATCTTTCCCATACCTTCTGAACTTGAGGACAATTTAACATCTGAATTAGTGAAAGCGAGATTTGTCAAGCAGAAGAGCATTACAGATTTTTTCGAATTACTTATTCTAAGAAACCTACCTGAGATATTTTGTAGTTGTCACAGAAGTACTTATTCTAAGAAACCTACCTGAGATATATTTTGTACTTGTCGCAGAAGAACTTATTCTAAAAAACCTACCTGGGAGATATTTTGTACTTGTCACAGAAGTACTTATTCTAAGAAACCTACCTGAGAGCTATCTTGTACTTGTCGCGGAAGTACTTATTCTAAGAAACCTACCTGAGAGGTATCTTGTACTTGTCGGGAAAGTACTTACTTTACTCTATGAAACCTACCTGAGAGATATTTTGTACTAGTCGCAGAAGTACTTATTCTACGAAACCTACCTGAGAGGTATATTGTACTTGTCGCAGAAGTACTTATTCTAAGAAACCTACCTGAGAGGTATCTTGTACTTGTCGGGAAAGTACTTACTTTACTCTATGAAACCTACCTGAGAGATATTTTGTACTAGTCGCAGAAGTACTTATTCTACGAAACCTACCTGAGAGGTATATTGTACTTGTCGCAGAAGTACTTACTCTATGAAACCTACCTGAGAGGTATCTTGTACTTGTCGCAGAAGTACTTATTCTACAAAACCTACCTGAGAGGTATATTGTACTTGTCGCGGAAGTAATTACTCTATGAAACCTACCTGAGAGATATATTGTACTTGTTGCGGAAGTACGCCTCTACGGTGGTCTCGGTGTTGTCTTCAAGCCTAAAGCGGTTGTTAAATGCAGGGTGTGACAGACCCATCACAGTGAACTTTCTTTTAATGTGGGTAGTCTCTACGCGAAGACCTACCGAGAGAGTTACACGACAATCTCAGACCAGCTAGTAGCCTTCCTAGCGGCCCTTCCCTTCCCTTGAGCCGCTACGCAGGCTAACCAGCTAGGACAGGTGTATACGATTAACGATAACGATAACAGAGAGCATGTAGATTGAGTGAAGGATTTGCTGTATATTTGAATACACCGCGCTCCACAAGTAGTTCTTTTAACATTACTAGGGAGCCAAGGTGGCGCAGTTGGCAGAGCAACTGCGCCACATTTCCAACATGGGAAATGTCCTTTATGGTGGATTACCTTTTCCAGATCACCTGTATGTTTATATTTCATATTTAGTAGTTTATATATTTTCGTATTTTATTTAGTAGTTCATACTTTTTGATACCTTTTATCTCCGTGGTGAGCTTCTTCTTGTCTCTTTCGTCCATCACCCAACGTGTATCAAGAACTCTGTTCCCATCCTGTCTAAGAATCTCCAACATGAAGTCTATCACCGGCATCGATTTCTGGAAGCCTTTAGAGGATACTGGAAATAATAGAATATAAATAATTCAGGGGCGTATTTAGGGATGGACCAAGCGAGCCCCAAGAGATTTGGCTTAAAAATAGCAAATAAGGAAGTCCACGGGGAACAATTAACAATCAACATCAACAAGAATTGGTGTTCACCTTGTATGTACGTCTAAATTTTCGCTCCCGCGCTACGAACTTTTTTTTTGCAGTTGTATGCACTTCATGTTTTGAATATGCTACTGCGATTTCGAGTAATCTGAGAAATCTCGGCAAGGATCACAAATATGTCAAAACCGCTTCTGTTTAAATTTCAATCTGGTTTACCGACACATTACACTGACATGGCTTCGTTGGAAGTTCAGGTTGGAAGCCATGAAAAAGTAGGCCAATGGAAACAGCTTTTGACTGACGGAACCTACAACAATTTCGTTTGGAATTTATGAGGGTGAGTTAGCAGATTCCCCAACATCGCAGGAAATTAAAGAGAATTAATTAACTCTTTGCTGATTAACCACCTTTTGATCCTAGCTAAATATCACATCTTTAAAAGTAAATTGAACAAAACAAAACCATATCGAGATGGATTCTTGAAAAGGGTGAAAGCAGTTTTCCAAATAGAAAAAAACAATAGCATCAGAAAATCATCAACTAGAATTTCGTTATAAGAAATGGGGCCCTATCCTTCCCTTTGTCTATTCTCTCTAACGGTGACTTTCGTTTTTTTTTTTTGTCTCTTCTTTTTCTCTATTTTTTTTTCTTGTATTCTCTGTATTAAAATTTAGTCTTTTCCCGTTTAGTTTAGGGGTATGTTGTTTAGGGAAATAGTGCAGTATTGTTTGTATAAGGTTACATTGTTGAAAATAAAAATATATTAAGATCTAAAAAAAAAGGAAATTAAAGGACAACCACACCGCCATTTTATGCTCCCGCTCAATACCGAGTGACTCAAACAATCCATTTCCATCGGCTCATTCAAGCGAGTAACCAAGATATTTTTAATTAAATATCGTCAACAACTATCGGACTCCATTTAGATAGTTAAGTTTCCTTGCGAATAAACCCGTTGTATTTTCACTTATAAACAATAACAAAGGAGTGGTTAATCGACATTCTTTAAAGCGCAAAAATACACTTTTCTACCCACCATCGATGTTCAGCAGCATGGTTTTCCACTGAGACGGGCGCACACTTTGATAGAACCCCGTCCATAATTCACAGCCACCCCCAAGATCATGGCAGTGGCCGTTGGGAGGTGGGAAGAAGCACCTCCCCACAGCTGTGAACCTCATGGACGGCATCTGCCTCAGGACAATATCCATACCCTGGATAGCGTCTTGGGGAACCTTTCCACGGAACTCCCCTTTTAGGAACTGGTCAAGCTCTTTGATGCTAACCTGACCTGCTTCCTTAACTTTGAGCTGGCAAAAAAGACAAAATATCCAGCTGACGAAAGGTATCACGACAAGCCTGTATGGAAGCATATGAAATTTATTCTTCGTATTAAGAAAATTAGCATATTACAGGGGCGGCAGAGTGCTCCGATAAGTGGGGGGGGGGGGGGGGGGAAGTTGGGGGAGGGGTGGGTAGTGGTTTCAGGGGGGAGGGGTGGTTGCTGGTTTCTAATTCTTAAGCGCTATTCATTAAAACTCGGGGGATAACCTAGGTTTTTATGCACGGGATTTTAAACTGTTCAACAAATTTGTTGTCCGTTGTTTATGTACCGCTTGAAACCCGTTGGTTTAAAAACAACGTGTATTAGGACGAATTCAAATGTCTTATTATCCATAATATTAACAGAATATGACATGACGGAAAAACATGAAATGACGCTTCAAATAAGCCCATTTCACATCTAATATGGTTGAAAAGTACTAATTGAGTAATAGCAGACAAAATATCAAATGCGTTTTTTTGTTAAGTGTCCATGAGCCCATACATTGTGCAAGGATAATCAAGGAAAAAAATATCTAAAAAGCCAAACTCTCGGTATATGCATTTCGGCCTTACGTTATTTGTGCTTTAAAAATCAGTCCGGAAAACAAGAAACCAATGAACAAATTGTTTCCTCTATCTTTCTCTATCTCGAATCGCGCATTTTCTAGGTTTTTCCGTCATGTCGCAGAATAAAGCACCATTTTTTAAATCTTCCCCTGTAATTCAAGAGCTTACTGTAAACTTTCGTTCTTTTCCCCCATCAGTTCCAGGAAGAGTGACCTTCAGGGAAGCTTCCTGGTAAGTAGAAGGTGTGGTCAGTAAAGGAATGATAACTCTGAACCCTCTTACCCTGCGTTCCTAGAGGATGAAAGTCCGCTAAACCCACCCCCTGTTAGTTTATTAAGTAGACACTCTCGTCAACATTCCCTTTACCTCTGACTTTAAAGGCAATGGCTCCCTGCAGTACAAATTTCTCCTCCCATCAAAAGCAGGTTTGCATCCATTGAAAACTCCCTTGAACTCCCCATGCTTTATAGCAGCGTCCACCACATCACGACAAACAGACACTGGGGCTTTCTCAGGAGAAATCTCCAGATCGTAGTGATATAGGAAATCAACGTTTGGAAGAGTCACTTGGAAGAAGTTAGCTCGCAGTTTTATTTTCCTTCCCTCCCTTCCATAACCTGGTCGCTTCGGTAATTCCATGTTTTCCTGCCTGTGACGAGCCAGGTGTTCTGCAACACAAAACAACACATATACGTTTACGTGGTAAACATCACTGGGTGGAGTTCACCACTGTGAGCACAAAGACCAGGATGTGAGAATAACAGTATGATTTCCATGTTTAGCACTCAAACATTTATAAAATGTTATTAATGACATATAAACCAATCCAAAATCAGTTGTTACATTGTGCATCTCGGGGCCCAAGGAAAGGGAGAGCAAGAAGGTAGTTCCAGCTAAAAACATGCTTATGTGCTTAATACCCTAGTGGGTACTGGTAGTGGTGGGAGGGAGGGGGGACTAGTCTAATATATGTGCTGAATACCCTAGGGGGTGATCGTAGTGGTGCGAGGGAGGGGGGACTAGTCTAATATATGTGTTAAATACCCTAGGGGGTACTGGTAGTGGTGGGAGGGAGGGGGGACTAGTCTAATATATGTGCTGAATACCCTAGGGGGTACTGGTAGTGGTGGGAGGGAGGGGGGACTAGTCTAATATATGTGTTAAATACCCAAGGGGGTACTGGTAGTGGTGGGAGGGAGGGGGGGACTAGTCTTATATATGTGCTAAATACCCTAGTGGGTACTGGTAGTGGTGGGAGGGAGGGGGGGACTAGTCTTATATATGTGCTAAATACCCTAGTGGGTACTGGTAGTGGTGGGAGGGAGGGGGGACTAGTCTAATATATGTGTTAAATACCCTAGGGGGTACTGGTAGTGGTGGGAGGGAGGGGGACTAGTCTAAGATATGTGCTAAATACCCTAGGGGGTACTGGTAGTGGTGGGAGGTGAGGGAACTAGTCTAATATATGTGCTGAATACCCTAGGGGGTGATCGTAGTGGTGCGAGGGAGGGGGGACTAGTCTTATATATGTGTTAAATACCCAAGGGGGTACTGGTAGTGGTGGGAGGGAGGGGGGGACTAGTCTTATATATGTGTTAAAAACCGAAGGGGGTACTGGTAGTGGTGGGAGGAAGGAGGGGACTAATCTAATATATGTGTTAAATACCCAAGTGGGTACTGGTAGTGGTGGTAGGGAGGGGGGGACTAGTCTAATATATGTGTTAAATACCCTAGGGGGTACTGGTAGTGGTGGGAGAGAGGGGAGTGGACTAGTCTAATATATGTGTTAAATACCCTAGGGGGGTACTGGTAGTGGTGGGAGAGAGGGGAGTGGACTAGTCTAATATATGTGTTAAATACCCTTGGGGGTACTGGTAGTGGTGGGAGGGAGGGGGGACTAGTCTTATATATGTGTTAAATACCCTAGGGGGTACTGGTAGTGGTGGGAGGGAGGGGGCGACTAGTCTAATATATGTGTTAAATACCCTAGGGGGTACTGGTAGTGGTGGGAGGTGAGGGAACTAGTCTAATATATGTGTTAAATACCCTAGGGGGTACTGGTAGTGGTGGGAGGGGGGGGAATAGTCTAATATATGTGTTTAATACCCTAGGGGGTACTGGTAGTGGTGGGAGGGAGGGGGGACTAGTCTAATATATGTGCTAAATACCCTAGGGGGTACTGGTAGTGGTGGGAGAGAGGGAGGGACTAGTGTAATATATGTGTTAAATACCCTTGGGGATACTGGTAGTGGTGGGAGGGGAGGGGACTAGTCTAATATATGTGTTAAATACCCTAGGGGGTACTGGTAGTGGTGGGAGGGAGGGGGGGACTAGTCTAATATATATGTTAAATACCCTAGGGGGTACTGGTAGTGGTGGGAGGGAGGGGGGACTAGTCTAATATATGTGCTGAATACCCTAGGGGGTACTGGTAGTGGTGGGGGGGGACTAGTCTAATATATGTGTTAAATACCCTAGGGGGTACTGGTAGTGGTGGGAGGGAGGGGGGACTAGTCTTATATATGTGTTAAATACCCAAGTGGATACTGGTAGTGGTGGGAGGGAGGGGGGGACTAGTCTTATATATGTGTTAAATACCCAAGGGGGTACTGGTAGTGGTGGGAGGGAGGGGGGGGACTAGTCTTATATATGTGTTAAAAACCGAAGGGGGTACTGGTAGTGGTGGGAGGGAGGGGGGGACTAATCTAATATCTGTGTTAAATACCCAAGTGGGTACTGGTAGTGGTGGGAGGGAGGGGGGGACTAGTCTTATATATGTGTTAAATACCCAAGGGGGTACTGGTAGTGGTGGGGGGGGACTAGTCTAATATATGTGTTAAATACCCTAGGGGCTACTGGTAGTGGTGGGAGGGAGGGGGGACTAGTCTAATATATGTGTTAAATACCCTAGGGGGTACTGGTAGTGGTGGGAGGGAGGGGGGACTAGTCTAATATATGTGTTAAATACCCTAGGGGGTACTGGTAGTGGTGGGGGGGGACTAGTCTTATATATGTGTTAAATACCCAAGGGGGTACTGGTAGTGGTGGGAGGGAGGGGGGACTAGTCTAATATATGTGTTAAATACCCTAGGGGGTACTGGTAGTGGTGGGAGGTAAGGGAACTAGTCTAATATATGTGTTGAATACCCTAGGGGGTACTGGTAGTGGTGGAAGGGAGGGGGGACTAGTCTAATATATGTGTTAAATACCCTAGGGGGTACTGGTAGTGGTGGGAGAGAGGGGAGTGGACTAGTCTAATATATGTGTTAAATACCCTAGGGGGTACTGGTAGTGGTGGGGGGGGGACTAGTCTAATATATGTGTTAAATACCCTAGGGGGTACTGGTAGTGGTGGGAGGGAGGGGGGAACTAGTCTAATATATGTGTTAAATACCCTAGGGGGTACTGGTAGTGGTGGTAGGGAGGGGGGGACTAGTCTAATATATGTGTTAAATACCCTAGGGGGTACTGGTAGTGGTGGGAGGGAGGGGGGACTAGTCTTATATATGTGTTAAATACCCTAGGGGGTACTGGTAGTGGTGGGAGGGAGGGGGCGACTAGTCTAATATATGTGCTGAATACCCTAGGGGGTACTGGTAGTGGTGGGAGGGAGGGGGGGACTAGTCTTATATATGTGTTAAATACCCTAGGGGGTACTGGTAGTGGTGGGAGGGAGGGGGGACTAGTCTAATATATGTGTTGAATACCCTAGGTGGTACTGGTAGTGGTGGTAGAGAGGGGAGTGGACTAGTCTAATATATGTGTTAAATACCCTAGGGGGTACTGGTAGTGGTGGGAGGGAGGGGGGGGACTAGTCTAATATATGTGTTAAATACCCTTGGGGGTACTGGTAGTGGTGGGAGGGAGGGGGGACTAGTCTTATATATGTGTTAAATACCCTTGGGGGTACTGGTAGTGGTGGGAGGGAGGGGGGACTAGTCTTATATATGTGTTAAATACCCTAGGGGGTACTGGTAGTGGTGGGAGGGAGGGGGACTAGTCTACTATATGTGTTGAATACCCTAGGGGGTACTGGTAGTGGTGGGAGGGAGGGGGGACTAGTCTTATATATATGTTAAATACCCTAGGGGGTACTGGTAGTGGTGGGAGGGAGGGGGGGACTAGTCTTATATATGTGTTGAATACCCAAGTGGGTACTTGTAGTAGTCTATTAAGTGTACAGGTTATAGTGGTGGGTAGGGAGTGGGGACTAATCTGATATATGTGTTGAATCATGCTGGTAGTATTTGACAGGGAGAAGGGGGGGGGGGGACTAATATCTAATATATAGTTGTAGGGGACTTTATTCTAACCATCAGCAGTTGTTGTTGACCCTATTATTGCTGGGGTCTGCTGTGGACGTGCTGGAGTCTGCTGTGAACGTGCTGGAGTCTGCTGTGGACCTGCTGGAGTCTGCTGTGGACCTGCTGGAGTCTGCTGTGGACCTGCTGGAGTCTGCTGTGGACGTGCTGGAGTCTGCTGTGGACCTGCTGGAGTCTGCTGTGAATGTGCTGGAGTCTGCTGTGGACGTGCTGGAGTCTGCTGTGAACCTGCTGGAGTCTGCTGTAGACCTGCTTGAGTCTGCTGTAGACCTGCTGGAGTCTGCTGTGGACCTGCTGGAGTCTGCTGTGGACCTGCTGGAGTCTGCTGTGGACCTGCTGGAGTCTGCTGTGGACCTGCTGGAGTCTGCTGTGGACCTGCTGGAGTCTGCTGTGGACGTGCTGGAGTCTGCTGTGGACGTGCTGGAGTCTGCTGTGAACGTGCTGGAGTCTGCTGTGGACCTGCTGGAGTCTGCTGTAGATGTACTGGAGTCTGCTGATGGGCTGCAGCCTGGCTTTGATTGTTGTGTGCTTGCTGTGATTTGGATGAAGCTTCGTTCTGGGACTCTGATGCACTTCTTGGTGTTCTCTGCATCTGAGCCAGCAGGTTCTTAGAGGAAAATTGTCCATTGCCGTGTGAGCCTGGTGCCAAGCTGTTCCCCTTAAGTCTAGCTCCTGTTTTAGGGATCGCACCCTGCTCTTTGCCACTTTGTGGGCTATAAGGCAAAAGACAATGGACAAATAACTGTTGTTGTCATTGTTAAGTCATAATTAATCAGTACATTTTTCATAATTTTTGGGAAAGAGAGAACACCAGCAAAAAGAATACACTCTGTTTTTTCCACAAACAAAGAGCTCAGAAGGCGTTCCTTGCAAGGTGATAAAAACCAGAGCCTTTAATATAATTAAGAAGCTGTCTGATCAAGCTAGCATTGTACTAGAGGGGTTCTGAGGGGGTATGTTCGCATCCCTGCGTCGCCTATCATGCTTCTGAAGAGTGTTAATAATCAGGCTTAAGAAACAAAACCACTAACCACCACAAGAATTCACTTTGTCAAGCATTATCAAACACATTATCTTTATCCCAAAAATAGAAAAGAAAACAGAAAAATGCAAAGGATACTGCTAAACAGAATTGGTATCAAAACTATTTATGGAACTATTAATTAGGCTGTATAATTAATTCTTACCTTAAATTTAGTTGAGTTTCAAATTCTTGCCCCAATATATCAGCCTGTGCCGGTTCTGCATTGGTAAGACTCCCCCCTTGAGTGTTATTGGGTGGGGTCAGGGGTCCTTGCGCTTCTGCTGCACTGCTACAGGTATATGGCTGCTGGGATAATGATGTTTCTTGTTGAGTCTGTGTTGGCTTGGGGAGTTGTTTATGCTCTGGAACAAATAGTGAAAAGCTTGAATCATTTAGTTAAATTAAAATATTAAAATAATATATTTTTAATAACATAATATAATACAGCCTAAAGTGCTAAATAAAACAAAAAAAAACAAAAACTGAAATTGATTATAGATTATACGTTGGAGGCTAGGCAGACATGATGTGTAACTGGGAGTGGGAGTTGTTAGATTTGACAGTTTATTTTGATTAGCTGTAGAAAATCTTATTGGCATTTGGGTGCTCAACATTTTACCCTCCTGTAAGAGAGCCTGACTTTTCCATTTAAACATAAAAAGAAAAAGATCCCATAGGCAGTATCTATTTTCTATGAATATTAAAAAAAAAATCCAAAAGAGTTTATGATGGCCCGCCATGAGGTGGAACTTTTCCCAAATTTTACAGATCAGGAGTGTTGTAACAAAAAATAGTTTTCATGAATCACAGAAATTGTGATCGCAATGGCTATGAAAATATAAAAGAAAACACTGAATGCTAGATCAAAGAAATTATAAGCTATAAACACTATTAAAAATTACACCAAACTTGCATTTCCCTTAGCAGCTTTATAATTTGTATGGTATAATAGGCTGAGATTTCACTAACTATGAACCCTTTGCCTCCTGTTGACAGGGAGCAGAAAGCATTGATTGGAGAAAGTACAACAACCAACAGGGTGGCAATGGGGTTTTCCTTGATTAGACAAAAATTTGCTGTGATTCGTGTGGCCATGATTTATGCAATTGTATGTTTCTCATTTAACCAGAATTTGTCTGGTGCTGTTTAATGAGTTCTGTTTTTTAAAAATTTTACAATTTTGCTGCCAATTAGAAAGTTCTTTCTGTGATTCTTGAAAATCGTTTTTTTAACTCTGTCGTGATCTGTGAAAATGCAAAAAATTGTTCTATGATTGCTTCCCACTCTCCCCTTTACCCCCCCCCCCCCCCCTGATATGATGGAGGTCAAACACCGAACAAGGCTGCACTCAAAGAAACTGTGTATCGTAGCCCGCAGTGCTTCATGGGTATCAAGTAAATAAGCTTTCAGATACCAGGATTTTGCCATTTATATGTTACCCATAAACCACCAGGTTACAACAAAGGATTTTAAAGTGGAACCTTATTTGAAATAGGAATCAGCAATATACTTAAACTTTGAAAAAGCTTGTGTAATAATAATGTCCAAAAACTACAATAATGCAGTAATTTAAGAAACTCTGCCATCATAACATAACCTAAACAACTTAAGTTAGTTAATAATCTCCACAATTATATGAGAAGTGAACTCATTAATTTAAGGTAACACACTCCCAGACAAGAAGGAGAAATACATACATGAGAAACTTTAACCTAGCCTGCTTGGCGGGCTCTCTTTCGAAGTTATTCGGATGGCGATTCGGATTCCCAATATTCGAGAACAAAACATTTCCGGAAAAATCCGAAAGAGAACCAGCTAGCAGACTAATTTAAATCAGGCTGAGTCTATATATACCAGGGCTTTCAGTTAGATATTGAATACTTACCGTTATTTCGGGAAGTCGCTTGTTGCCCAACTAGAGTTTGTTGTTTTTCATGATGAGGGTTTCCTCTTCCTCTCCCTCTTCCACGTCCTTTCGATTTCTTCGGCATTTTAAAATGGTGTTAACAGCCTTTTGATGCTTTACGAAGATTCAAAGACTCGGGCTTGTCTCCACAAAGTATTTTTCCCCTAAACCTTTAATTTGTGGCGTAATTTTTGCTCCTTGGAATGAACAAACGAAAACGAAAATGTTTTTGCGTAGCTTTGCAGTTCTTGGAAGAAGATCAATGACGTCATAATCACATTTAGATGTCCCATATTACCAACCAATCAGAACACGACTCTAAAACAAGGCTTATGCGCTTTATTTTTGTTTTTATAAGAACGTACAGCCTGACATTTCACCAAATTTTAAGGGCTAAGAACATGCCAAGGCTCAGATACAGAAACATTTTCTTTTTTAGTCCTGATGCGTTCTAAAATGCAGAATCAAATTGTGCTCATAGTAACAAACTCATTATTGCTATTGATCATTACCTATAACGCTCTTCCAAATAATTCATTTGGTATTCTAATGTATTAAAATTTAAGAACATTGTTGAGGCCCAAGTATATTATAAGTAAATTTTTACTAACGAGATGAAATACAGTGTTTATATCAAAAATTATTGTGTACTTGGGCTGCCTGTGCCTTAAAATGTTCCTAAATGAAAAATAAGGACGTCCCAGCCTCAACTGAAAATTCGAGACGTTCTTAGAAAAAAAGAGTGTATAGAAAAAAAATCTTATTTACAATAAGAATCTAGAAGAAGCCCGAATGAGAGCTAGCCTGAGGGCTGGCTCTCCGGAGGAATCCCGAAACAAAGAACTGGAGAGAATTAGAGTGTGGCTCTAATTCTCAAAAAAGACAAGAAAAAGAAAACAATAGTAGCACGAATAGTAGATAGATTTCCTATTACAATCGAATGTGCGTATGTGCTCCCTGTGTGTATCGTGACCTCTCCCCCAGTCTCTCGTCTTCGGTGACTGGTATTCGTCGCTCTGAAAACATTTCTCTTCTTCCTTTTCCAAAGATGCCAAGCTATAAACTACACTACTTCAATGCCCGTGGCCGTGCCGAGCCAGCTAGACTGGCTTTTGCTGCCGCTGGAATTGAATACGAAGATAAGAGATTTGAAGGTCGCGAAGAATGGCTGAGAGTCAAACCAGGTTTGAAACATTTTATTCCAGAAATACTTCAAAGTATAATTAATTAAAGCTATGGCTATCATTCAGCAAAGCAAGCAAATGCATTTGCATTTTTAGAGTATAGGCGTTGCATAAGGGGAACGCAAGCTGTTAATATAGGTATTGATGAGTACGCTTTATATGGGTTTAACAAATGTGTTGCATTGTCAGCAGTTTTTTTGTGGTTCGTTTACGTAACAATCTCTGATGTTTTTTTACGAAAATGCGAAAAATATTTCAAAATTGAAACAGCAGTCTATTGGAAGTTTCTTTGGGGATGTGCTTGATAATTTAGAGTAGGTGGCCTGTTAAATAGCTTTCCGTCTGAAAATTATGCGCGTGTTCTGGAATCACTCAGGCTCTTCACTGTCTTCACTTTACTGTTCACGCAGAATCACTCAAGCTCTGTTTTGATTGGTTGCTATAATGTGTGAATCAGTTCGGAATCAGTTGACAATAAAATCCCGATACTACCCCTGAGAAAGAAGACCTTTGTTCGCTGTAGTGTGTGATCTCTAGTACGCATCTCTCGAATCTTGAAAATCGAAAATCGAAGCATGGCTTCACAAAATGTAGACGTTTCTCGTGGAGAGCCTTCCTGCCGAAAGGAGGACTGTTATCCTTGATTGATTATGGTGTAGAATTTGATCGAATTCAGATCCCGAGAAGTTGCAATTAATGGTGGATGTGTGGCGACCGGACGATAGCTCTTTCGAATTCTCTTTGACAATGGAAAGTGCTCGCCTTTGTAAGTGAAATAGTAAGTTTTTAGCATCACCCTTGGGCAGTGTATTCTAAGCATATTAATGGCATTTTTGTTTGCCCTGTGTTTTATTTGGAAAAGTTTTCGGCCTTTATTTGAGTAAGGTAAATAGGCTGTACTTTGGGACACGAGCAAAATTGCCCAGTACACGAATTTCGGTGCCTCTAATGGATTTATCTAGCAGAAACATGCACAGAGGAGCAATGCCAATAGATCTGCAACTAGATGAGATAATGCACCATAAAACTGCTTAGAATCGAGAGGTCATGGAGTCAATTATTGATACGAGTTACTGTCTGCGGCACGAGCTACATTACAATGCGAGGGAGGTTTTTTTTTATATATACTGTTAGCACACCATTTTAAAATTGCCATGGGGTATTCCAAAAGAATAACTGGTACTTGCCTCGCCACAATTTTTAGAACACAAATTCGGTTGAATTAGGCAAGAATAGTTATCTGACTAATCGATTAATGAAGTTATTTGTTGTATTATGTATGATTGCGTGACGTTGTATGACGTCATGGTTTTGAGATAATAAAGACTTAGCACATGACCGTAGTACAAAATGGTGGCAGCCCTGAGGACCCGCTAAAAATCAGTTTTTAGCAGCCTAATATCCAAGTGAACAAGTCAGCGTTTTATCTGTGACATTCCGTTGGACAAACCGAAGAAAAACAGGGAAAAAACTGTGGGAGACACGATCCGTTCGACACTGCACAAAAACTTAACCTCAGCGAGTATAGTTCAAGTCAAGGGACAACATACCGCCGACTTCAATTCACCGAGCTGGAAAGAAACACAAGAACCACAGACAGCTACCACACGCTGGGAAGTACAATCTTCGTCGACTTAACAGCTGAGTTGATTTATTAAAAGAGTATTTCCTGTAAATAAGCTTACAAAGACAAGCTTACCGTTGTCAGAAATAAACTACGACAAGCCGGCAGATTCACATCAATTCCAACTCTGGGAGGACTTTCATCTCAAGCGGGTATTTATAACGACTCCGGACGTATACAGACTTTAACTAGAGTAGTGTTAGGACAGTTTAAAGTAAGCATAACGTGGTTTTCTTGCCGTTCCAAAGGGGACTCGGCAGGCTTATTCAGTTTGAGAGTTTTCATTCACGAAAACAAAACGTGCCATCGACGTTTTGACCGCGCGCGGCCTGGGACCGTAACACAGTTATACCGCGCACGCTATAATTTTCTAGTACGATCTTTTTCGCGACGTTTTTTCGCGCATATTTTTTCAGATATTTTTTAAGCGTTATTTACTTCTTAAAATTATCACTCTGTCTTTGTTATTGTGCGAATTTATTTACAGTAATGGCTACATATCAGATCCCAGCCCCACCCCCAATGTTGTTACAGGGAGACGTAGTGGAGAACTGGCGGGACTTCGAATCCTCATGGGACTATTATACCATTGCTACCGATCTAAGGTCGGAATTGACATCCCCTCCAGGCAAGGAAATAGTAGCCGCAACACTTTGCACGGTAATGGGCCCTGAAAGCAAGAAGATAATGAACTCATTACCCACCCTGACCAACGCCGACAGGAAAGACCCGAAGAGGATTATAGAAGAGCTTAGAAAATACTTTGTACCCCAACGCAACGTGCTGTATGAACGGTTTGTTTTCAACTCTGCAACACAGAAGCCCTCCGAGTCCGTCGACGAATATGTCGTCCGCCTGCGTCATCTAGCCAACTCTTGTGAGTTCGGTGACTTGAAGGACTCTCTCATCCGGGATCGGATAGTCATAGGTACTACCAATGAGAGTGGAAGTGAATGCCTTTTAAGGGAACGGCCGGTGCCAAGTCTAGATAAGGTGGTGGAAAGCCTTCGAGCTGCCTAGATCTCAAGAACTCACCGACAAGTGATAAGCGGGAAACCATACTTGAGCCAGGCAGAAACCATTCACCATACAGATAAGAGGCAGCCGAACAGAAGAAACAACTAAAGAAAGGGCCGGGGTAACAACGGCAACAACGGTGGACAACAAAAAACAAACAGGAACAAAAGAAGGCAAACCCAAGACTGTAGACCACCATACCCGGGAAGCCATAACTCCTCCATCTCCTGTCACTGGTGTGGAAAAAAGGCAGACCATGTCAAGAAAGATTGTCCTGCTAAGGATGCAAAGTGCCGTAACTGCGGCAAAACAGGCCACTACACCGTAGTCTGTCGGTAAAACAAACAAGTGCATGAAGTAAATAGAGAAGAGGAAGGAAGCTACCAGGAAGATTACTATTTAGACGACTGCTACTTCATGGGCGAAGTGAGCACCACCAACGATGAATTCTGGTCAGCGGAAGTGCTCATAAACCACAACCCCTGTACCTTGAAACTTGATAGTGGGTCAAAGGTGACAGTGGTTGGCGACAAGGCACCGTGGTTGGAAAACCGGCGACTGGACAAGGCGACAAGCATGTTCAGAGGACCCGGTTGAGTGAACTTGTCCCACTTAATAAAAGGACAGATAACAGACGCCTTATTTGCAGTCGGAGGGAGGACACACCGCGAAAATGTTTACGTCATGAAGAACCAATCTAAGAATCTACTTTCCAAGTCAGCAATCCAGGCACTCCAGCTGTTAATAGCGTCAGCAGCAGTGCACAATGTGGAAACCGACCCTGATTTCAAGGCAGAATTCCCCGAGTTATTCAAAGGGCTGGGCCTCATGAGGGATAAGTACAAGATACCTCTGAAACCGGACGCAGTATCAGTTTGTCTATACACACCCCGACGTGTACCGCACCCACTTCTCCCTAAGGTCAAAGAGAAGCTACTGGCCATGGTTCGTCAGAAGGTAATCTCACCAGTAAGTGAGCCCACAGACTGGTGCTCAGGCATGGTGATCGCTCCCAAGCGCAATGGTGATGTAAGGATCTGCGTTGACCTGACACCGCTGAACAAGGCAGTAAAACGAGAGATCCACCCTATGGCAAGTGTCGACGAGAACTTGGCAAAGCTTAAGGACAGCAAAGTCTTCACCAAGCTAGACGCCAACTCTGGATTTTGGCAAATACCCCTCGACGAGGAGTCTCGGTTGCTCACCACCTTTGTCACACCATTTGGCAGGTACTGCTTCAACCGCCTCCCATTTGGAATAAGCTCAGCCCCTGAGATATTTCAGCGTACCATGTCTCGAATCCTAGAGGGCCTCGATGGCACAGTTTGTCACATGGATGACATCCTCATACATGGGCCGACACAGGAGCTTCACGACAGCTGTTTCCGAAAAGTGTTACAGCGGCTCAAGGACGCTGGAGTCACATTGAACAAGAAATGTGAGTTCTCTAAACAGCGCATGAAGTTTCTCGGGCATGTAATCCCGGAGGATGGGGTAGAAGCAGACCCGGAGAAAACCAAAGCAATCCAAGATTTTCCCCGACCTACCACTGTGACAGAGCTCCAGCGTTTCAATGGTATGGTCAACCAGCTGGCCAAATTTATACCCGACCTAGCAACCATCAATGAGCCCCTACGCCAGCTACTTAAGAAAGAGCAGCAGTGGCTTTGGGATCAGCCTCAGGAAAGGGCCTTTCAGGCGATCAAGACGAAACTGACCTCTACAGATATGCTGGCACACTACGATCCAAACAAACGAAGCATCGTCGCTGCCGATGCATGCCAGGACGGGCTTGGAGAAGTCTTACTTCAAAGCGACAGCAGCGGTAACCGGCGCCCAATCGCCTTCGCTTCACGCTCTCTAAACGACACGGAGAAGCGATACGCAGTCATCGAGAAGGAGGCGCTGGCCCCCACGTGGGCATGTGAAAAGTTCTCAGACTACATCCTTGGGACACCATTCACCCTAGAAACGGACCACCGCCCACTGGTACCCCTTCTCTCAAGCACAGACCTCTCCAAGCTGCCCCCGAGGGTTTTGAGGTTTCGCCTCCGAATGGCCAGGTATTCACCAGAGGTCACTTGCGTGCAAGAAGTGCACCAAAACACAGCGGACGCCCTGTCTCGTGCACCCACGAGCAGTCCCACTCCCCAGGACTTAAAACAAATCGAGGAATTAGAAGAACACAGCGAATCAGTCCTAGAGTCCCTACCTGCAACGGAACGGCGCCTCAAAGACATCCAGGAAGCCCAGGACTGCGACGCCATATGCAAGCAGGTGAAGACCTACTGCTTAGAGGGATGGCCTCCCATTATGCCATCCCTACCACTCCTAAAGCCATACTGGGAGAAGAAGCAACACTTGACTATCAACCAAGGAATCCTGATGTATGATCACAGGCTAGTTATCCCCTCAAGCATGCAACTAGAGATGCTGGAGACCATTCATGAAGGCCATCTTGGCATTACCAAGTGCCAAGGGCGCGCGAGCTCCTCGGTGTGGTGGCCGCTCATAACCAAGCAGATAGAAGCAATTGTCAACAGATGCCAAACTTGCGCCAAACTTAGACCAGAGCGAAGAGAACCTCTTATGGCGCTGTCTTTCCCGGGTCGGTACAGACCTCTTTGAACTAGAACAGACTGACTACCTTATCGTTGTCGACTACGCAAGCCGATGGTTTGAAATCCGAAAGCTAGGATCAACTACCTCAGCTGCAGTCACGCGCCACATGTGCGAGATCTTTGCTCTGCACGGAATACCGGACACAGTCGTCTCGGATAACAGACCCCAGTATGTTAGCCAGGAATTTACCAACTTTGCCAAGGACATGGGGTTCACCCACATCACCTCCTCTCCACACTACCCACAAGCAAATGGTGAGGTCGAGAGAGCGGTTCAGACCGCCAAGAACATCCTGCGAAAGAACACAAACCCAAACCTTGGTCTCCTAGCATACCGTTTTGCCCCCCTGGCAAACGGCCTAGCCCCTAGTGAGATTCTGATGGGGCGGAAACTGCTTAACAAGTTGCCATCGGTCCCCGAGAACCTACGATCCCGAAAGATCGACCAAGAACAGCTGCTTAAGAGAGAACAAGAATATCGAGAGCGCTACTCCGGTAACTTCAACTCTCGCCACAGGGCTGTGGAACTTCCCAACACTCCACCAAGGAGACAAGGTGTTCATAAGGGACCAGCAAAGGTACGGAAAGATAGAGAAGAAACTTGCAAGCCCGAGATCCTACCAACTGGTAACAGAAAATGGCTCAGGGATCAGAAGGAACAGAAGAGCGTTAGTCCATGAACCAGTGGCGACATCTGGAGAGTCCAGCTCCCTACTGAGCCCTTCCAACCGACCACCAGTACTCGAAGGAGGAGAAGGATCGCCAGGACCTGCTGCGTCTCCCTCCCCTAGCCCATCTAAGGCAGTAGTTAGAAGGTCGGGCAGACTTTTAAAGCCCACTAATAATCCAGACATGATTTATTATTAGTTGAACGTTAACAAGTGTCACTGAACACCTGATTATGATGATTATTTAGTGTGGATGCAAATTAGCATTAAGACCGTTCCAATTCAAGTTTGTTAGTTATAAGTTTATGGACATGATCTTGTGTAAACTGAAAGGGGGATGTTGTATTATGTATGATTGCGTGACGTTGTATGACGTCATGGTTTTGAGATAATAAAGACTTAGCACTTGACCGTCGTACAATATTATTCAGTGTTAAATGACCATAAGTTTAATGCAGCACTGGTGAAACATAAACTTGAATGGATCTGACTACATAGGTACATCCCTAAAATGCCAAATGCAAATAGATATAGTGAGTAACAAAAAAGCTGGCAAAAAAGCCACTTAAGCGAAAGAGACGAAAAACCTTGATTCAAATTCGAGAAATTTGGTTCACAATCTTTTTTGGTGAATGTACTTTCCATCCTTACAAAAGGACACTAAAAGTAACGAAGACCGCAGGGTTTTTAAGCTAAAGTTTTAAATTTTCGTTTATCTGCGCATGCTGCAAACACCTGTTGCATGCACTTGCAAGAGTGATTTTGTAAAATACAATTTTTGGTGTTTGTGTTATTTATTACCGAGAATTATTAAAATCATCATTTATTTGAAGGTAGTATCTGAATGGATTTATACTGAAACAATTATACTACTCGTTCTTGTTTTCTTTGAGGCTACGCGCCTCCTTGACTAACTATTGACTCATACAAAACTTGAACTCATAGTCTAAAGCCCCATCTAAACTAACACCTTTTAAATGACAATTTTTAGTTAACAACTATATTTGTTGGCATCTACACTAGCAATTTTTCATGAGTGACCATTTAAAATTGCCGAGAAAAAGCAAACCTGCTAGCTTTTGAGCAACTATAGTTGCCACATAAAAATTGCCGACTTTGCTCCATCTTCACTAGCAAATAAAAATTGTGACTTACAAATTGTCAATTAAAAATTGTTAGTGTAGATGGGGCCTAATTGTTATGTCTAGAAAAACATGCAAATTTACCATTTCATCCCTACAAGCCTGTTATGTGGTTGCACCTACTTATCAGGGGATTAAACATTCAGTGCCATAGGAGGTGCGCTGATGCAGGGCACTGATTGGAGTTGGGTGTTAAATTGGCTGCTAAATCGACCTGTCTTTCCAATTCTTTGTTTTCATACAAGGGTAAGGTTACTAAAATTGAGAGTTTGCAAAGTTCCTGCTATGTTATAAGCAGCAGGGTTTAAGATAGTGTGGGGCAGGGTTTGTGAAAAGTGCATTTTCTTCTACTTTAGTATTTTTCTATGTATTCTCACTTTTGTGCCATTCAATTAGAATTGGATCCTCCATTTGGCCAAGTCCCTTTGCTTGTGATTGACGACAAGATCAAGTTGGCACAGTCTATGGCCATCCTGGCTTATGTTGCCAGGGAAGGAGGTAATCAGCTTGAATTACGTTTAAACAATTCAATAAATATAGCACTTATATATCAAAATATATTGGAAATTAAATAATTATGAGAATAATTGATGTAGTCAACCTGTGTGGTTCTCCGAAAAATTTTGCCCTGGAAAAAGCATGTTTTAATGCCTAACGTATTGGAGTTTCAGTTCCCTAGTGATGTTTGGTAAAAAAAAAGTGCCTAAGGGGAGGAGTGAGGAGAGGGAGAAATTAGAAAAAAAAACAAAAAAAAAACAGTTATTCTTTGTCCCTGTCCAACTTCTAGAGCACTTACTAACTCTAGAACAAGTCTTCATGAAGCGAAACAACTTACCAGCTGAACATTATAAAGTGATGATTATGATAATGATGATAATATGATGGTGATAATGGTGATTAAGTTGATGATGGATGTTGATGATTCTTTTCTAATTGATTTTTTTTAAGGACTGGCTCCTACCAACAGCCTGGACATCGCCATGTGTGACATGATTGTTGGTGTGGAGGGTGATCTGAACAGCAAGGGCATGAAGTGGTTCATGGAAAAAGATGAGAAGAAAAAGGTACTAAGTATTGCGCTTCACCCATCACTCTGTGAAATTTTGAAAAATAATTCAGAGCCGTAGCTGGCCACATAAGATTGGGGACACAATACAGAAACATTAAGAAAATATCAGGGGGGGGCACACAGGGTGTGCGCAGGTTGCGCGCACACCCACCCTTGGCAGCCAAAAGTAGGTCATTTCTTATTAAGAAATCTTTAAATACTAAGCTTTGATACCTATGACTGCACACCTCCCCCCAGGCTCGGCTGATCCTGAGAACGCGCCTGAAAGGGGTGGTAGTATGTTGATACTCAACTAGCCATCAATATTATTTCACTATCTTTATTCACTTCTCAAATCACTAGGCTCTCCTGATTACTGCACTTTTACTCTCATTTACTCAGCATTTGTTATATCTGAAATGTCTAAAAAGCTAACTTTATTAAATCATTTCAGAAAGAACTTAGAGAAGAACTTGACACAACACATATTCCTGCATTTTTGGAAGCAATGAGTAAATTCCTTGAAAAGAACGGCACAGGATTTTTGGTAACAGACAAGGTAAAAATAATATTGAAATCTATTACTATGAATTGTGAGAGGCCCCATCTACTTACCATATCCATCAAAGATGTTTCTCTGTCACTGGCTTTGCTTTTTTCACATGCAGTGATGAAAAACAAAAAACAAATCGAGCGACACAGAACGTCTACAAAGGTGGTACTATTTATAAGAAGTAATATGTTTCTTATTTCTCAGATGTCAGTAGTCTAGTAGATATTCCATATTTTGAACATTTCTCAGATGTCAGTAGTCTAGTAGATAGTCCATATTTAGAACACTTCTCAGATGTCAGTAGTCTAGTAGATAGTCCATATTTTGAACATTTCTCAGATGTCAGTAGTCTAGTAGATATTCCATATTTTGAACATTTCTCAGATGTCAGTAGTCTAGTAGATATTCCATATTTTGAACATTTCTCAGATGTCAGTAGTCTAGTTTGAACATTTCTCAAATGTCAGTAGTCTAGTAGATATTCCATATTTTGAACATTTCTCAGATGTCAGTAGTCTAGTAGATAGTCCATATTTTGAACATTTCTCAGATGTCAGTAGTCTAGTAGATATTCCATATTTTGAACATTTCTCAGATGTCAGTAGTCTAGTAGATATTCCATATTTTGAACAATTCTCAGATGTCAGTAGTCTAGTAGATAGTCCATATTTTGAACACTTCTCAGATGTCAGTAGTCTAGTAGATAGTCCATATTTTGAACATTTCTCAGATGTCAGTAGTCTAGTAGATATTCCATATTTTGAACATTTCTCAGATGTCAGTAGTCTAGTAGATAGTCCATATTTTGAACATTTCTCAGATGTCAGTAGTCTAGTAGATATTCCATATTTTGAACATTTCACAGATGTCAGTAGTCTAGCAGATAGTCCATATTTTGAACATTTCTCAGATGTCAGTAGTCTAGTAGATATTCCATATTTTGAACATTTCTCAGATGTCAGTAGTCTAGTAGATATTCCATATTTTGAACAATTCTCAGATGTCAGTAGTCTAGTAGATAGTCCATATTTTGAACACTTCTCAGATGTCAGTAGTCTAGTAGATAGTCCATATTTTGAACATTTCTCAGATGTCAGTAGTCTAGTAGATATTCCATATTTTGAACATTTCTCAGATGTCAGTAGTCTAGTAGATAGTCCATATTTTGAACATTTCTCAGATGTCAGTAGTCTAGTAGATATTCCATATTTTGAACATTTCTCAGATGTCAGTAGTCTAGTAGATAGTCCTTATTTTTAACATTTCTCAGATGTCAGTAGTCTAGTAGATATTCCTTATTTTGAACATTTCTCAGATGTCAGTAGTCTAGTAGATAGTCCATATTTTGAACACTTCTCAGATGTCAGTAGTCTAGTAGATAGTCCATATTTTGAATATTTCTCAGATGTCAGTAGTCTAGTAGATATTCCTTATTTTGAACACTTCTCAGATGTCAGTAGTCTAGTAGATATTCCTTATTTTGAACACTTCTCAGATGTCAGTAGTCTAGTAGATATTCCATATTTTGAACACTTCTCAGATGTCAGTAGTCTAGTAGATAGTCCATATTTTGAACATTTCTCAGATGTCAGTAGTCTAGTAGATAGTCCATATTTTGAACATTTCTCAGATGTCAGTAGTCTAGTAGATAGTCCATATTTTGAACATTTCTCAGATGTCAGTAGTCTAGTAGATATTCCTTATTTTGAACATTTCTCAGATGTCAGTAGTCTAGTAGATATTCCTTATTTTGAACATTTCTCAGATGTCAGTAGTCTAGTAGATATTCCATATTTTGAACACTTCTCAGATGTCAGTAGTCTAGTAGATATTCCATATTTTGAACACTTCTCAGATGTCAGTAGTCTAGTAGATAGTCCATATTTTGAACATTTCACAGATGTCAGTAGTCTAGTAGATAGTCCATATTTTGAACATTTCTCAGATGTCAGTAGTACCAGAGTGAAGTTAGTTCCTTATTCGCAGTTCCTTTTTCGTCTGTTTCCTTATTCGCTCAGTTCCTTATTCAAATCCGGGGGGGGTACTTACATAATACCTTTTAATTCGAGTTGAAACAGTATTTAGGCATAACAGTTTTTTCAGAACAAGTCCAACAGCATTTTCTTCGGGTAAATTTGGATGCTTTAACGTGCTCGCTGCTAAGCGGAGCTGTGAACATGAGACTCTATCTGCTACAAAAGGTCAAATTACGCTATGCGTGCAATCGCTTTCACAAATGAATCTAGCAAAAGAGAGGAAATCTACCTCTCATCTAATAAATGTATTTATAAATTGGGCTTGGTTTACTTGACTACGTACACGTGTAGAAGGAATTTGACCTTGCTAACAAAACCACAATTTGACAGATAGTGCTTGTTGTCAATTAACACCTTGGCTACTAGATAAGGCTCTGACAAAACAAATAGATTAGTGCAGTGACACGAATAGGGAACTGTTTCTTATTCAAGTTAGTTTTCGCGAATAAGGAAATGGAATCTCCCAACGTCCAATTTCGTTTTACGACTTATCCGAATAAGGAATAGACTATGAAGAGGATTGTCAGTGTTTGCTCATCATTTCTCAATAAAGGAAAGGAAATTTCATAACTCCCGATTTCGCTTTAACTACTCCTTTCGAAAGACTTCTTGAAAAAGGAAATGGTATTTCATAACTCCCGATCTCGTTTTAACTACTTATCCGAATAAGGAATAGACTAAAAAGAGGGTTTTTTTATATTTTCTAAACATTTCTCGAATAAAGAAATGGAATTTCATAGCGCCCGATCTCGTTTTAACTACTTATCCGAATAAGGAATAGACTAAAAAGAGGGTTTTTTATATTTTCTAAACATTTCTCGATAAGGAAATGGAATTTCATAGCGCCCGATCTCGTTAGTCTAGTAGATATTCCATATTTTGAACATTTCACAGGGGCTATAAGGGGATATAAGTTTTTGCTGGAGGGGTTTGGCTCAGTGAGGTTGTTGCATATGGCTTTCATGGCAGCCCAAAAGGAGGGGGGGGGGGGGGGGGGTTCTTAAACCGTCTGAACTCTCCCCCTAGATCAGCTTCTATTTCATCCAATCCATAAAGCCCCAACAAAGGAAAAAACTAGCACAGAATCTATTTAAAACTCTTAAGTGTGATTTCTTGCACTTTTATTTCCTAGTTGACGTATGCGGACATCCTTGTGTTTAACGTGTGTGACAATGCACCTGCTGAAGTCCTAAAGAAGTGCCCTAAAATGAAGGGATTCCATGAACTAATTGCCGCGATCCCAGGGATCAAAGCGTGGCTTGAGAAGCGTCCCAAAACTTCCATGTAAAGACCATCACATCACCAACTTAATCGTAACTGAGTACTTGTAACTCAAACAACACTTCCATATTTAGACACCAACTTTCCATGACTGTCTCTACGAAATAAATCGTCTTTCTGATTGTTGCTTGATTCTGTTTATACCCTATTATTCGCATTTACTTTATTTGGCATTCCAGCAGTCGAATAGCCTGTACCCCTTTGTACATTTTTACAAACAATAGTGGAATTTACTTCAGATTCTCGGTAAATGCAGACAAAAAAGACTCTAAATGAACCTTATTTGACAGTGCGCTATTGAAAGGGCAAATACGATTTTGATGATCATTTAAACGATAACACATAACCATTAACAGGGGCCAGGGGGCATGCCTACCGGCCCTCAAGTTTTACATAAAATTATTAGACAATGACCAGAAAGGGTGTAGCTGTGCCCCCCTCCCAGTATTTTTCTTAAATCATTAGAAGATGACCAGTAAGAGTTGTGGTTGCTCTTCCAGTTGTATCACTTGTATTGTACCTACACCCCAGTTTTTTAATGTGCGTTACGGCCCTAACAACAAACTACAAGTTAGTGAATTCAGCAAACTAAAACCACTGTTTCCGTTCGTAATAGGGCAATCTGTGTGTTTGTCAAGGAAGGAAATAGAAAGCTTTGATTTGCAGTAGTTTCGATTAAATTTGTTTTAACTCCGCCGAGTCCAACACACTTCCAGTCTAGACGCTCAATCCTGCATGAGATCTTCACAGAACTACCTTGGGTAGGCTTAAATTCGCTGGTCGCTGCCTCCGAACAAAAGCCGAGTCACGCTTCAATCTGATAATATGGGACCCCGGCCGGCTGCCTGCGAGTTCGAAGGAAACTGTCATTCCCTGATACGATCTCTAGGGACACGGCGATGGAATCCCTCGGCAGGACCGGCCAAATGAAATAGACGGCGGCAGGGTGCAAAATATATTTTGGATGCCACCTTTGCCGAATTATGATGATGATGATGAGAAATGAGTTTGCATTTGAGATTTGTATGTAAACTCGAATAAGCGTCCCTCTAATAACCCTCTCCCTAAAAAATAGCTTACCGTTTATGACCCCCAAAATTCACACTAAGGCTACAATAGCATTTACTGTCATGAAAATAAATCTAAACGTTTAATCCACATATTGGGTGCGGTCATCAGAAAATCTCCTTCCCTTTGAAACGCCGATCCTCCAGGCAGCCCACGCAACAGTTTTCCCATAAGGAGTCAAGGGTATAGCCGCATCTCTCTCAAAGCTGTTGCAGGCTTCAGAATATTAAGGGGGGGGGGGGGGGGGGAGGCACGATAAAGAAACATTAAGAGAATATTGGGGGCACAGCCACTCCCCTATTATCATTTCCTCATAATTTTGTAAAATATTGGGAGGGGCACGTTCCCCACCCCTGTAAGGCCCTGTCTCTATAAAGACCCCTTTCCCCTAAGAAGCATAAATATCATTAAAACAACAATGACTTGGGTTTGTTTCGTTTGAGTGTGAAAAAGGGGGACCAAATGTTATTCATAGAAACAACTGTAACGAGCTAGTTTATAGCATCTGAGACTTGTGTGTCTGAGACAAAAATACAAAAAACGGGAAAAGATACTTCAAATAATAAGCCCTTTTCCATAACAGGCTCCCCCTCGTCAAAGCATTTAGAATGAAATGTATTATGCAGAGTGTTGTGAAGTGCACGAAGGTAAATTTGCGAATCGCAAACTAGTCCATATGAATTAAGTAATACCACCAAACAGCCTTAATAAAATCGCATTCAATTTACTTGAGGTTATATCTGAACAGATAGATACAAATACTGTACATAAAACTGTACAAGGCAAACGGACCAAACAGCAAGCACAAGAAATCATAAACACTGACCTGTTGTTAGGTCTGTTTGCGTGGAGCTTTGACTAAATCTAGAGTATATATATACTTTCCTACTTATCTAGCGCGCTTTTCTTGTTCCGTGATAATAAAGCAAAAGGCTTGGTTGCCTCCTTTCAGCTACGATATCAGTATTGCTGGATTTGACAAGACTTTCGGCACCCAGCAAACAAGGTGTTATAGTTTACAGAAAACGCATGATCTCTTTTATTAGATCCTAGGAGCGGACCATACAGAAGATTAAAAGGGGATGTGTTAGTGTGTGTGTGTGGGGGGGGGGGGGGGGGGGGGGATATTGCTAACGACGGAATTACGAGGGGGAAGGGTGGAATTATATTATGTTGCGTGTGGCGCTGCACGACATCTCCTTTTGTGTGCAGCAAGTCTGATTTTCTTATATCCGTGGCGATGGAATGGGTTAGACCTTAAATCTAGTACTTCAATCACCGAGTTGTACGACAACATATCTGCAAAAGCGGACGCGCCCTTGCCACTGATTTCTTTATAGTGTACGAACAGTTCCTTTAAAACGCCGTTCTTTGACAAAATCTCTGCAATTTCTACAGCATCAGGGTTATCAATTCCGGTGCCAATAGAGGCGTCAAAAATAGTTAGACTCTTTAGGGACGGATTCTGTAATAAAGACGTAGCAATGACCGCTATGTTTTCGCCTTGAGTAGGAATTTTCAGTTTTTCAATTACTGTGTTTTGTGACAGCCTATCTGCAACACTAGATGAGAGGACATCACCATAAAGCTCTAACGACTTGATTGATTTATTGAGAGCTAGAGCTGACGCAATGGGCCCTAGGTCCTCAATAGGCCCTAGGGTACAGTCTTTATAGTAGCCTATTCTTAATTCGTCTATCACTTTGCTCTGTTGTATTTGCTCTGCAAGTGCAATAGAGTTCTCATCGGAAGTGATGAGTATACCGAGGCTCACCCTCTTCAGATTCGTTTCGTGTTTTATGGTTTTTAAGAGATGCGCCGCCTGATAATCGAACATAGATTCAAAAACTACTTTTTCTAAAACATTGTTCCGTGATAACATCTTGACCAGGATATTTCGAAATTCAAGACTACCAAGCAGCGTCAGAGTCTTGATTGATACATTGTCTCTTAAAGCGTTAGCAATAACATCTACATGCTTAGGTTCCATGTCGTTTATTGTAAGCTCTTTCAAAAGCGTATTCCTATAAATCATATCAGCAATCGCCATAACACAATCATCTGCGCAATTCAAAAGGGAAAGGTTCAGACTTCTCAGGGACTTGTTATGTTTTAACGCATTGACAACATGAATGTTTAATGGAATGTAACATTGTAAGATCTCTATCGCGTTATTATGTACGATAAGATCCGCCAAAGCCAGCAAGGCTTTATCTAGATAGATACAAAGTGAATCTAACCTTAAACATCTCAGTGAAGTGTTTTGCTTGAGAATTGTTTGTATTATCTCGCTCGATAGTAAATCATCATCAAGGGGAGAAAGAGAGAGTTCTACAATCCCCGTGTTCTTCGCTTCAGCAACACTCACATTAGAAACAGGTAGAGAACAAGTCCCGTGATGCAACGCGCCAGGTTGGTAAGACAACCAATGGCACAGACCTGATACAGCCCTTTTGTTATTGTAATAAAGGTCAAAAAAAACATATTTCGGGAGATAGAGGGCCACCTCAGAGAGGATATCTTGATCTTGTCGGTTACACTCATCTAAAAATTCACAAATCCATCCAATTACAGTAGAATACACCGAAGAAGATGGTATGCGACCCAAAACATTCCATCGATTCTGATTCTTGAGATCTTTACATCCATTCCATTCCATTAACATTTTCCCGAGAAACTTGACGGCAACACATGACCTATCCGGACCGATCATAGAAACGATATCATAGTAACGAAACGTAAATAGTACATCTAAATCAACATACCAGAAAACATCCTCATCACCTTGAGACAAACAACAAGCAAAATGCAATGCCGCAAGATAATCCTGCAGTGATTTGTGCAAGAAGGAATACGAGACTTCCTGGCATCGGATTTTCTTGGTCGCCTTGTTCTTTTCTACAAATCCAATTTCTAAAAGATCTCGAGGAAGGTCTTTTGCCGTAAAGGTCAACTTATCTTCCAAGAGTGCATCAAATGCGTACTTTCCTATTTTCAAAATTAGATCACGGTAGTACCCCCCTTCAATTTCATTGTCATCCACTGACAAACCTTCTCTCTTGACAAACCTTTTGGTCAAGCAAAATATAAATTCTTTGTACAATGTCGTGATGTTGAGGCTTGGTGGAGATGTGAGAAGTTCCTTATTATCTTCTATGATCACACAAAGCATAGCAGCATGTAGAGGGTTACGAAGCAGCTCCCGTGTGTCTCTCTCAAGAATAAGAGGCAAAAGTTGATTTGGTACCCCACCAACAGATGATCTAAAGTAATCTAGAATTAGCTGCTCTCCACTGCTACTTTCAATCCCCTTTATCTCTAAACTCGCATCGAAACAGTTCTTTACCTCAGCTTGCATTCGATTTTTACGACTAGTCATAAGGATAAAGCTCTGTGGCAGAGCCTTTTTGCATAGGATTTTGTGAAGAGCTTTCTCAGAAGTGTTAAGCTCGTCATAACCATCAATGACCAGGGCGACTCTTTTTTCGTTGTTGCATATGTATTCGATGATTCGCTCCTTATCCTCGCCTGCGTAATTTTCAGGGATCTCTTGTCGCAAGATATCTTTCCAGTCTTCAGTATCGACGATTTCACGGCATTTTAGCAGCAGGACGATTTCGACTTCAGCAGGGAAAGGACTGGTTGAGTTGCTGGAATGTTCTGACAAAGAGAATAAAATAAAGTATCACCATAAAGCTATCGAATTCTGTGGGATCCCAATAAGTATACATCTCTTATTTGAGATGGAAACATTTTGAGATAAACATGTTTCCGTATTCAAAGAGCACTCACACTTATTCTTTGGTCGCGTAGCTATTTTGGATAAAAGGACTAAAAACTATCAAAAGGCAAGGGCCTTGCCAAGTCGTGGATACAATGGATCACTTTTGTGATAACAATGCAACATGTAGTCCCCTCACAAGCAGTTGTATTTGATTGTTTCGGTCGAATCAACAACTTTATCCCCTATAAAATCTATAAGTTGCAATGGGATATAAAAATTAATTAATTATATGTGAAGGGACTGGCTACCGAAAAACTAAAAAAAATTAATAAGAGAGGGTTAACCAGCAGGCCTGAACACAGGATTTCCGTTTGTTTGTTTGTTTTCTTTTTTTTTTTTTTTTTTGGGGGGGGGGGGGGGGAGGGGAAATCCAAAAAGGACATGAGACGCTTATTATCGGATTTGGCTACAAAAAGACATGAGACGCTTATTATCGGATTTGGCTACAAAAATGTTTGACTTTATGACACAACATAAAGACCTAGAATACACTTTTCATCTAATGCGCTTATTCTTAATAGTTTTGTCTACAGATAGCATGTCTTTTGCGAACCGGAAGTGGACTTTACGCCATTGTGTGTGTGGGGGCGGGGAGCTGCACCCCCCTGGTTGCGTGCCTAGCTAGACTAAGCGTTATCATGTAATATTGTTTTAGTCGGTACTAATACACACACAAAATACATACACACACAAAAAAAAGAACCACCACATACAAGCTAGTTTGTAAAACGTTCGTTTTGATTGCTAAGGTAAAAAGTTATGATATTAAGAAAGCCTTGATTAGTTACGTTTACATTTGAGTCAACACACACGCCAACGCACACACACACAAGTCTCGTTCGTAGGCTTTGCATATCCACGACTAAAAAATAAATTATAATAAAGAATGAGGGGTCGAGTGGAAGTAGGAAAGACTGCATTAAAAAGTCTGTGAGGGGTAGCCCCAGAATCCCACGTCTGCAATGGCCCGTTTCATTAATTAACATAATGTCAAACAAACTAAAATACTTACTGCAGGAATTTGATGATTTGATGAATGACAAAATAATCTTGTAAATGAAACATAGTTAGATGAAGTTTAAATACCTGTGCTAGAAAAACAAGGTCCTTCTTCGCCACTGCTTGAATCATCTAAAAAAGAATGTTGTCATGGGTATGGTGCAATTATAAAGCTGTTTGGTATGTACCTTGCATGGTTACTTTTACACTAACAGGATACATACTTTCACAAGCAAGCAAAATCAAGCTGTTTCTCATTTTACCAGAACTGTAAAAACAGAAAAACTTAAGATACCTGAGTTAAAAAAATATCATATTCATTTTCGCTGATGCTTGAATTAGACATCATATCGCAATAATAATGTCATTGTGAGTATGGTGACATTAATAAACCAAAAGCTCTGTGAGCCAACTCGTGAATGCAGATGTATTTTCTACTTACTTTTTTGTGTGCATAAAATTTATACAGGATACTGAACAAAGTATCAAGTATGAACACACCTAAAATTTGAGAATGCATAAAAATGTCCTTTTTCTATATTTCTTTTCGATATAATGACACACCAATTACAGTATTATCAACTATCATTATAAAAAGTGAAACAAAAAATTCAGTGGGGATCGAACTCTGGTCAACCTAAAATGTGTCTTTTAGTCGTAAAATAATGTTATACCATGCTGTGTGATTTCCGTTTGTTTGTTTGTTTTCTTTTTTTTTTTTTTTTGGGGGGGGGGAGGGGAAATCCAAAAAGGACATGAGTTTTACGGAGAGGGAGGGGGGGTGGGGCTGTTTTAATCTGACCATCTCACCCCCGGAAGAACAGAGATTGACTATTTATGACATTGCAGTAACTCCATGGGACGCTTATTATCGGATTTGGCTACAAAAATGTTTAACGTTATGACACAACATAAAGACCTAGAATACACTTTTCATCTAATGCGCTTATTCTTTATAGTTTTGTCTACAGATAGCATGTCTATTGCGAACCGGAAGTGGACTTTACGCCATTGTGTGTGTGTGTGGGGGGGTGGGTGGGGGGAGCTGCACCCCCCTGGTTGCTGGCCTAGCTAGACTAAGCGTTATCATGTAATATTGTTTTAGTCGGTACTAATACACACACAAAATACATACACACACAAAAAAAGAACCACCACATACAAGCTAGTCTGTAAAACGTTCGTTTTGATTGCTAAGGTAAAAAATATGATATTAAGAAAGCCTTCATTAGTTAGGTTTACATTTGAGTCAACACACACGCCAACGCACACACACACAAGTCTCGTTCGTAGGCTTTGCATATCCACGACTAAAAAATAAATTATAATAAAGAAGGAGGGGTCGAGTGGAAGTAGGAAAGACTGCATTAAAAAGTCTGTGAGGAGTAGCCCCAGAATCCCACGTCTGCAATGGCCCGTTTCATTAATTAACATAATGTCAAACAAACTAAAATACTTACTGCAGGAATTTGATGATTTGATGAATGACAAAATAATCTTGTAAATGAAACATAGTTAGATGAAGTTTAAATACCTGTGCTAGAAAAACAAGGTCCTTCTTCGCCACTGCTTGAATCATCTAAAAAAGAATAATGCTGTCATGGGTATGGTGCAATTATAAAACGAGATCTGGCATTTAACTCTGTTTAGTAAGTACCTTCCATGGTTACTTTTACACTAACAGGATACATACTTTCACAAGCAAGCAAAATCAAGCTGTTTCTCATTTTACCAGAACTGTAAAAACAGAAAAACTTAAGATACCTGAGTTAAAAAAATTTCATATTCATCTTCGCTGATGCTTGAATTAGACATATCGCAATAATAATGTCATTGTGAGTATGGTGACATTAATAAACCAAAAACTCTGTGAGCCAACTCGTGAATGCAGATGTATTTTCTACTTACTTTTTTGTGTGCATAAAATTTATACAGGATACTGAACAAAGTATCAAGTATGAACACACCTAAAATTTGAGAATGCATAAAAATGTCCTTTTTCTATATTTCTTTTCGATATAATGACACACCAATTACAGTATTATCAACTATCATTATAAAAAGTGAAACAAAAAATTCAGTGGGGATCGAACTCTGGTCAACCTAAAATGTGTCTTTTAGTCGTAAAATAATGTTATACCATGCTGTGTGATTTCCGTTTGTTTGTTTGTTTTCTTTTTTTTTTTTTGGGGGGGGGGGGGGGAGGGGAAATCCAAAAAGGACATGAGTTTTACGGAGAGGGAGGGGGGGTGGGGCTGTTTTAATCTGACCATCTGACCCCCGAAAGAACAGAGATTGACTATTTATGACATTGCAGTAACTCCATGGGACGCTTATTATCGGATTTGGCTACAAAAATGTTTGACTTTATGACACAACATAAAGACCTAGAATACACTTTTCATCTAATGCGCTTATTCTTTATAGTTTTGTCTACAGATAGCATGTCTATTGCGAACCGGAAGTGGACTTTACGCCATTGTGTGTGTGTGTGGGGGGAGCTGCACCCCCCTGGTTGCTGGCCTAGCTAGACTAAGCGTTATCATGTAATATTGTTTTAGTCGGTACTAATACACACACAAAATACATACACACACAAAAAAAGAACCACCACATACAAGCCAGTCTGTAAAACGTTCGTTTTGATTGCTAAGGTAAAAAATATGATATTAAGAAAGCCTTCATTAGTTAGGTTTACATTTGAGTCAACACACACGCCAACGCACACACACACAAGTCTCGTTCGTAGGCTTTGCATATCCACGACTAAAAAATAAATTATAATAAAGAAGGAGGGGTCGAGTGGAAGTAGGAAAGACTGCATTAAAAAGTCTGTGAGGAGTAGCCCCAGAATCCCACGTCTGCAATGGCCCGTTTCATTAATTAACATAATGTCAAACAAACTAAAATACTTACTGCAGGAATTTGATGATTTGATGAATGACAAAATAATCTTGTAAATGAAACATAGTTAGATGAAGTTTAAATACCTGTGCTAGAAAAACAAGGTCCTTCTTCGCCACTGCTTGAATCATCTAAAAAAGAATAATGCTGTCATGGGTATGGTGCAATTATAAAACGAGATCTGGCATTTAACTCTGTTTAGTAAGTACCTTCCATGGTTACTTTTACACTAACAGGATACATACTTTCACAAGCAAGCAAAATCAAGCTGTTTCCCATTTTACCAGAACTGTAAAAACAGAAAAACTTAAGATACCTGAGTTAAAAAAATATCATATTCATCTTCGCTGATGCTTGAATTAGACATATCGCAATAATAATGTCATTGTGAGTATGGTGACATTAATAAACCAAAAACTCTGTGAGCCAACTCGTGAATGCAGATGTATTTTCTACTTACTTTTTTGTGTGCATAAAATTTATACAGGATACTGAACAAAGTATCAAGTATGAACACACCTAAAATTTGAGAATGCATAAAAATGTCCTTTTTCTATATTTCTTTTCGATATAATGACACACCAATTACAGTATTATCAACTATCATTATAAAAAGTGAAACAAAAAATTCAGTGGGGATCGAACTCTGGTCAACCTAAAATGTGTCTTTTAGTCGTAAAATAATGTTATACCATGCTGTGTGATTTCCGTTTGTTTGTTTGTTTTCTTTTTTTTTTTTTTTGGGGGGGGGGGGGGGAGGGGAAATCCAAAAAGGACATGAGTTTTACGGAGAGGGAGGGGGGGTGGGGCTGTTTTAATCTGACCATCTGACCCCCGAAAGAACAGAGATTGACTATTTATGACATTGCAGTAACTCCATGGGACGCTTATTATCGGATTTGGCTACAAAAATGTTTGACTTTATGACACAACATAAAGACCTAGAATACACTTTTCATCTAATGCGCTTATTCTTTATAGTTTTGTCTACAGATAGCATGTCTATTGCGAACCGGAAGTGGACTTTACGCCATTGTGTGTGTGTGTGGGGGGGTGGGTGGGGGGAGCTGCACCCCCCTGGTTGCTGGCCTAGCTAGACTAAGCGTTATCATGTAATATTGTTTTAGTCGGTACTAATACACACACAAAATACATACACACACAAAAAAAGAACCACCACATACAAGCCAGTCTGTAAAACGTTCGTTTTGATTGCTAAGGTAAAAAATATGATATTAAGAAAGCCTTCATTAGTTAGGTTTACATTTGAGTCAACACACACGCCAACGCACACACACACAAGTCTCGTTCGTAGGCTTTGCATATCCACGACTAAAAAATAAATTATAATAAAGAAGGAGGGGTCGAGTGGAAGTAGGAAAGACTGCATTAAAAAGTCTGTGAGGAGTAGCCCCAGAATCCCACGTCTGCAATGGCCCGTTTCATTAATTAACATAATGTCAAACAAACTAAAATACTTACTGCAGGAATTTGATGATTTGATGAATGACAAAATAATCTTGTAAATGAAACATAGTTAGATGAAGTTTAAATACCTGTGCTAGAAAAACAAGGTCCTTCTTCGCCACTGCTTGAATCATCTAAAAAAGAATAATGCTGTCATGGGTATGGTGCAATTATAAAACGAGATCTGGCATTTAACTCTGTTTAGTAAGTACCTTCCATGGTTACTTTTACACTAACAGGATACATACTTTCACAAGCAAGCAAAATCAAGCTGTTTCTCATTTTACCAGAACTGTAAAAACAGAAAAACTTAAGATACCTGAGTTAAAAAAATATCATATTCATCTTCGCTGATGCTTGAATTAGACATATCGCAATAATAATGTCATTGTGAGTATGGTGACATTAATAAACCAAAAACTCTGTGAGCCAACTCGTGAATGCAGATGTATTTTCTACTTACTTTTTTGTGTGCATAAAATTTATACAGGATACTGAACAAAGTATCAAGTATGAACACACCTAAAATTTGAGAATGCATAAAAATGTCCTTTTTCTATATTTCTTTTCGATATAATGACACACCAATTACAGTATTATCAACTATCATTATAAAAAGTGAAACAAAAAATTCAGTGGGGATCGAACTCTGGTCAACCTAAAATGTGTCTTTTAGTCGTAAAATAATGTTATACCATGCTGTGTGATTTCCGTTTGTTTGTTTGTTTTCTTTTTTTTTTTTTTGGGGGGGGGAGGGGAAATCCAAAAAGGACATGAGTTTTACGGAGAGGGAGGGGGGGGGGCTGTTTTAATCTGACCATCTGACCCCCGAAAGAACAGAGATTGACTATTTATGGGTCCCTGGAGATGAGTTTGAGTAACCATGGTACATTAATTTTGAATCGTTCCTTATGATTCCTTATTTTTTAAAGCGTTTCTTTTTATTTCTCTTTGTTTGCATCTCATGGTAAAAATAATGTAGAACACTAAACAAATGTCTCCTGTCTAATCCAGACAATTGAAGAGACGACTTAATAGTACACCTGCACAAAATGTCAAACTTAATTCTGTGACCGTTTGGAGATTAAAAGCAGTACTTATTAGCTTTCTACTTTTATTTTATTTTCAATGCTTTGAGAAAAAAGGAGCTGGCAAAAACCAGAAAACAGCTGGCTACCGCTTGCAGCCGGCTGCTATTTTGAACCCTGGATTATAATTGCAACATTGAGCCTGGGGATGGGAGTAGCATTCCATTTTATAGCGGAACCTCAAAAACAATATACCCATAGTGTGATTTTAATTTCCGAATAAAATAAGCAGCCATTTAATACCCATTTTAATAATAATCAGTGATTAAATCAGATGTTTATTTCTGCTCAGTAGCCTACCTTGTAAAGATTACTTGAAATTACTCCTAAAACTAATATATATTTGTTTAGTTTGAAATAAACGTCCCATGTTTTATTCAAGACTACTTCCAGTCCAAAACTGCTTTGGATGTAAAAGTTACAAAACTGGCAAATTTGCTGTTACTTTCAGAATTCTTAGGTTTTCAAACATCCATTGACATATATTTTATTTGTCTATTAAGCAGATTTTGTTAAATGTTGAAAAAACTAGTTTATGTATTTCCAGAACAAAATGGTGGGCAAATCAATATTCCTTATTAATCAGAAAATCTCTATGCTAAAATTGGTAGCTTTAGCAATTCAGGGTAAAAAACTTCATATATCGACAATTCTATTTTTACCACAGAATTGCAATTACACTACACGACAAAAGGAGATTTGCACTGAAAGATCATGTGACTGTTTGGGTGGCAAACTAGCACACACTCCTAGGCTTTTAGTGGCAAAATAACAGCAACAAAAAGCAACTTATTAGTGCTTACAAATAGAGCCAGAGTAATTGTTTTTTTTTTATCTGAAATTGTCTATTTCATTTAAAGATTTTATCCTTTTTAGCGTTCTCCAGCATGAAGGGCAAAGTCAGTTCTGTGTATATTTTGGCTTGCATTTGCCACCCAAAAGGTCACATAATGCACATAACTACAAAAAATGCAGTGAAATACAGTATAGAGGTATTTTTTGTGGAATTATTGAAAACTACACTGGCAAAAACAGGTCAATGGTGTTAAACTGTATGTTGCAGGAAGAGAAAATAATCAGAAATTGTAAACAGAACTTACCAGTTTGTTCACACCTCTGAACACTAAGGGCCCAGGAGTTGACAAGCTTTTTACACAAGGTTGACTTCCCAACACCTGGTTCCCCCTCAAGAAGCACCCTTTTCGACATACGCTTTTTTGTTTTTGACTTAAACAAGTCATTAATCTTTACATTCTCACTGATGGTAGGTTCTTTAAACAGCTTTTTCAGGGTGAACATGGGGTCTGACTCAATCCATGGCAGAGGAGTGATGTCTGTGGTACCCCCAGTTGAGTATTCCTCTATGAGGAAATCTACCCACTTCTTGATGGCTGCAATAGATAAGGTGTTTCAAGCCTGTGATCAGTATTTTCAATCATTATCTCTATCTTTATCATCCAGGTCTTTTAAAAAGTGCCCCAAAGGTGTGCTGTGGGCCTGAACTTATGGTTTGTGGGTGTGTCTGGCGAGGGGGTGCCAACTTATATGGAAGAAATGAAAAAAAAAGTATTAACACACAGCTGCAGTTTTTAAAAATCCTTGATTTGAATAGGTGCTTTTCTAATATTTTGCAGCATAGAAGGGGTGCTAATTGGAAGTGACACACTACAAAGAGCATTTATGGTAAGTATATTAGGTGATTTTTAATCCACAAAATATTCATAGAGTTAATGGTTCACCTTCTTCTTGCTTGACCAATTCTTCATGTTCAGCTGCTGCCTTGTCTCTTTCAGCGTCCTTTTTAATTGCCTGGATTCCTTTTTGTAAGTTCTGGAAATGCTGGCCAACATCTTGGAAACCCTTGGCAACATTCTGCTCAATATCCTGTGCTTTCTCATGAACGCTCTGGACATTCTGACCAGCTTTTTGGAAACCCTTGGCAACATTCTGGTCAATATCCTGTACTTTCTTATCTACGCTCTGGACTTGCTGGCCAACATCTTTGAAACCCTTGGCAACATTCTGGTCAATATCCTGAACTTTCTCATCTACTTTCTGGACATGCTGGCCAACATCTTGCACTGAACTTTGAACTTTGCTCACTTCCTGCAGTATGTCGACATCAGATTCTCTCCAGTCCTTTAGCAATCTTACATAGGCTGTCTCACCTGGGCGTGTTTTCAGATCATGGATATAACTTGCGCTGACACCAAGTGCAACTAATGCGTCAGAGATCTCCTTCCAGTATTTCTCAAACTGAGCATCATCAATGGATGCATGAGTGGCATGTGCATAGAGATTGTTTCTGTAGTACTTGATTCTCGCAAGGTGTGCTTCTGGTGATGTGTCACCTGCAGCTGGAAGTGCATCCCATCCGGTTATAGGAGGAGTCAGTCCACAGATGTTTCTCAGAAGAATGAAGAGAAGGGTTACGTCAAAGTCATGTGACGTGGGTGGGGGGGAGCCATGCTTGGGGTACAGCGTGTTCCACTGGGTGTTGTTGATAACTGGCTTCCTCCCTCTTGGTGGCCTCCACAGGTTATGGAGAACTCCATGGTTTACAGGATCATTCAAGACAGTAGTCAGGTTTGAAGGAGGGTGGATGGAGTCAAACTTCTTTCGCAGTCCGGAACTCCCACCATCAACAAGCAATCGACAGAGCTTTAAAAAGTTCTCTTCATGTTTTTCAGCAGAGGACATTTCAAGGACCTACAAATAGGAAAAAGAAACTGATGGTCAATACTTTGGAAATAACAATTGGAAATTTGTTCTTTATCGAGTAAGGTGAGCAGATTAGATATACATTTAGGCTTGAGAATTGTTCTTTGTATAGTATGCTAATGATATCAAATCAGACTGGAAGCAAGCCTCGCGAACTCAAACTCTGGATGGATACAGAAACCAGTTTGAATTCGAATATTCGAATATAAAATGATGGAAATTCAAGGAATATAGAGCTTACTTCGAAAAAAACAAAAGGGAATTCGAGTAATCCAAGCTCGAGTTAGCGGTTGTAGTATTATGCAAATGCTATAAGTTTTATGCTTGATTGATCGGCTAGATTGATCTAAACTACCGATGAAACTCATTAAAACCAGCAAAATATGACTCTTAAAAGAATCAAAGTCAGAAAAAAAAAAATGAAAGAGTATGACAAATCGATTGCTACTTTGTCCAAGAGCAGTTAAATGATGTAAAGTATTACGGAGTTGCCTTAATCGAATGATTTGTTGCTCGGACATCTAGCTGGAACAGGAAATAAGTTTATAAATCAGCAAAGGATTGTTATTGTAAATAGTTTCGTCAAAGATTTTGCTGTAAACAGATTTGTAAATAGCTTTTATTTATTTTGTTTCTGTTGAGGGCCATGCGTACATTATCATTGTGATATTAAGTGAATCCCTCATTAAAAAAAGGCATCTAGAAGCTGTGTTTGCCGTTGTGGCTGGCTTGAAATGAATCAAAGGCATTGGAATGCATCAAAGCAAAGAAAACCCTCACAATCCATGATTAGGTACCTAACAAACTATCTGATATAAAAATAATTCTTCGAGATGGAGGGATTTACCTGTTAAAGTCGATTTTGCGCGTCCAACCCTCACATCTTTCTTCCTTCCCTCACATCGTCTTACGAAACTGAAAGTGCAATCTCGTGACTTCTGTACATACGGGATATCTGGTGGCTATTTTGGGTATCTTATAGGGCCCCCGCCCCAGTCTCGTACCCAGACGCCGCGCGATGCATGACGGTCAGGATGCGGTTTCGGGACGATATTAGGGACTTTAAGAAACGAAAACGCAGCGACGTGGAAAACCCAAGGACCGTCGGAGGCATGGAGCGAGGACCGCGTCTCAAACGCGGGAAACTTGAAGTTTAGATGCAACAGGCGACGCGCCCGCTACTCTACTTGTCAACAAAAAGCTGCTTTTCCGGTAGCTTCAAAAAATGTCAAAAAACTCGTTTAAAGCTGTACAAGAATCTTTGCTCTTCTCCCTGGAAGAACGAATTATAGACAAAGAGGAATTTGCTGTCCTTTTCGAAGAATACACGCCGAAAAACCTGCCTTTTTGCCACTGGGACTACGAAGAATTTTGTCTGGAAAATAAAGATCCCGCTGAGTGCAAGGCCGACTTTAGATTTGAAAAGAGAGATATTCCTTTGCTCGTAGATGCTTTACAAATGCCTGATACGTTTACATGTGCTAACGGCACGGTTTGTGATGCAACAGAAGGGCTGTGTGTCGTGCTGAAGCGGTTTGCTTATCCTTGCAGATTGTCAGACATGATTTCCATATTCGGTAGATCAGTGCCAGAGCTCAGCATGATTTGCAATGAAGTGACTGAATGGATCTACAATGCTCACCACCACCGTATAACAGAGTGGAACAACTTTATCCTGTCCCCCAATTCATTGCAAACATATGCTGATGCAATTCACAACAAAGGTGCAGCCTTGGATAATTGCTTTGGCTTTGTAGATGGGACAGTTCGCCCAATAACAAGACCAGGATTGAATCAGAGAGTTGTTTACAACGGACACAAGCGTGTACACGCTCTCAAATACCAGTCTGTTGCATTGTCCAATGGGCTCATCGGCCAACTATTTGGACCAGTAGGTGAGATATTTATCCGTATGTTTTATCAGTGAATGGTATATCAAGTTTAGAAAAAAACACAGCACGAAAAACAAAGAACCCACCCACTCCCTTTTTACAACAACTTTGGAAGGGGTGGATACAGTGGGGTGTTTGATGTCCAATCCTCTGTTTTTAGAGGGTAAAGGGTGAATGATGCATTCATAAGTATGCAGTTTACTAATGTTAACTTTTCTTTTTTTTAGAGGGGAGGATGCATGATGCAAGAATGTTGGCAGTCTCAGGATTGTACGACAGCTTGGCACAACATGCTTTTTCTCCAGCTGGTCAAGAAATGTGCATCTATGGGGATCCAGCATACCCCCTACACAACCATCTGCAAGCACTTTTTAGAATGGGTGTACTCAATGGGCCAAGGCAAGACTTCAACGAATCCATGAGTACAGTCCGTATTTCAGTTGAATGGCCTTTTGCTGACATTATAAACTATTTCAAATTTCTTGACTTCAAGAAAAATCTCAAGATTGGACTCAGTCATGTTGGAAAGATGTACATGGTCTGTGCCCTTCTGAGAAATGGCTTAACATGCCTTTACTCCAACACAACCTCTGAATATTTTGGACTTGATCCTCCTACACTGGTTGACTATTTCAACTAAAGAAAATAAACAATCAAATTGAGTTTGTATAATGCAGGTAGTACAGTGACAAACTATTTAAACAAGTGATGGGTGGGGCAACAAAACAACACAACAAAAATGTGCACATCACTTTTATAATGGTGCATATGTAATTGTTAACAGTGAAAAATAGAAACATTTGCTGTAAAATATATTATGTTTTATACAAAATGTATTTAAAGATATATAATCTTGTATGATAATAAAAATTTTAACTATTGTTTTTAAATAAAAATAACATTTTTGTACAAATCAAGCACAAATAGACACTATACTGTACAGTAGTTCCGCGCGCATAAGAACCTGAATTTTTCAATTTAGCCTAAATAGTTTTTTTTATAATTCAAGGAAATTTAAGCTACCAAGGTTTCTCAAAATAGGTTCTTGTATCTTGATATTTGACTCAGATGAATAAATTAAATTTGCAAAAAATATGTCTAAATATCACCTTCTCATACAGTGCATTTATTGTAAAACAGGTTCAACTATGCTCTTGTAAAATTTAAAAACTGGAAAGTATACAGTTTCTTCATGTCATATATCAAATACTTATTTGTTCAACATTTTCCCCATCACTCCTATGAACTGTTGCATCATGAGCATTTGTTGCTGCTGGAGTTGTTGCTGCTGTTGTTGTTGTTGTTGTTGTTGTTGCTGTACCATAGCTTGCACCATTTCTGTATTCTTTTGCTGCAATTGTAGTTGTTGTTGTTGCATTTCCTTTTTCATGTTGAGCTCCTTTTCTCTAAGTTCACTGTTTTTGTCAGCTCTCTCTTTCAAAAACTCAATTGCATCTCCTCCCTTCCTTCTTTGTCGCTTAGGTTTTACATCCACATCACCCTCTCTGAAATCTCTCTTCTTTGTCTGTGACAGCCTTTCCATAGCTGTCAGTCTGACATCCTCAGCTTTGGCTTTATCAGCCTTTTCTTTCGCCTGACGCTGACTATCCTCTGGTACTGTAGTTTCTTCCAGTTCAATAATCTGTTCGATCAATTGGTCCAGCTCACTGGGCTCATCTGGGCGATACCTGATGCCCTCTCCTCGGCCCTCATCTGCTTTTTGTACTTCTTAATCAAGTTTCCCAAGTGGTCCCTTACTGCTCTTGAGTCCACATTAAACCTTGGAGTGTCACACTTATTTAGAGTGTCAGCAAGGCTTTTCCACGCTTCCGTTCTCCCAGTTGAAGATTTTTTGAACTGGAAGGGGTTGGTAAACAGGACTTCCCTACAGTACATTATGTTGTGGGAGGTCGACCAGTACATGATCACATTGCTGTGTAAAAAAAATTGTTATTGCAACATGCACACCATTATATCCCGGATAGAATGTTTAAATATTGAATAAAAAGCCCTACAGCGAACTTGTGTGACTTTCCAAACACAATCAAATATGACTGAGAAAAATGAAAACAAAGTTTGCAAGACAATAAAGATAGATCTAAATACATAATTAAGCTTTTAATTAATGTGGGCCATGATGGTAAGATTTTTATAATTAAATAAAAGCAAAATAAAGTGTAAACTTTTTTGTCCAAGCTATCAGTGTTGCACATGAGTGTTGACAACATGGATGCTTGAACCTTTTTTTACAGACATGTAAGAGATTATCCATGTGTATTACTTATAAGTAATACATTACAAGACCAATGTATTCCATTTGTATGAAAATGAAATTATTGACAAATTGAATCAAGGTAAAACAACAAAATCAGAACCCAAAACATCAGTACATTCACGTATAAATAGAAGTTATTTTCCGATAAAATTATTCTAATAAACCCGATAAAAAATTTACTTTACTTAAGTTAATTAAACTTTAAAATATCTTACTTATAAAAAAGGATGGCTTTTCAAATGGGTATTTTACGCTCCGTTATGTAATAAGCTAAACAGTATAGCCTACGTTATTTAGAAATCCACGAGAAGTTATGACAGAAGAACGTAGAAAATACACTATAGATTCAAAGATAATGAGATGACATACTTTAAAGGTTTGTCCTTTGCATCTCGCACGTTTGATGCCATGGTTGAACACACCTGCTAAGAACAAAACGTTCATTTTTAATCAAAAATCGATTCCCTTGACTTCTGTAAAACCTCTACCTCTAGAAAAAGCAATAAACTTCACATACATAATGAAAAAATATTTGGAATACGCTTCCTTTCTATTAAAAGTATCGCTGAATACTTACGTTTTCTACAGCACTTCAAAACTCGATTCGTCGCGTTCCCGCCAAGAAGAGAGAACTTCATGCGCATGCGCTGTTGGGCAAAATGTGAAAAAAACACTTCCGGTCGCGTCTTAGACCCGCCGCGTTCTCGGTTCTTAAAGTCCCTATTTTCGTTTCGTAAAACCCAAGACGGCGGACGACACTGGTGAGCTCGATACATCATTTCATAAAATGAATTTGGATGGTCTGAGTGTTCTGGCACTCATTTCAACTCATACCGCTCTGGTTGGATTGTATTTATCACAAATATACACTTTCAGATATATAATTCGAGCACATACTGTCTTTATGTTCCCTAGAAGAAGCTCAATAGCGAGGAAGTCACTATTCGCACATGACCTTACGCCGAATTCCAAACTCCAGGAAAGTATTTAGGCTATTTCTGCAGTTGTCATGTGCACATGGAATTTTACAGGCAAGAAATGCAGTATGTATAGGTCCTTCTTCGTCTGTGAAAATTCGTAACATTTTTGCTCGCCGGTTTAGTCTCCGGCATCTTGGATCTGTAATCTGCCAGTCGTTATTTTTTTTTTCCGTTCTCGCTACAGGATTCCTGTGGATGTCCACGCAACAGCAGATAACGACTGGGTACGAGTCTGCCCCCGCCCCCGAATGGTCTTTTATGCGAGCACTTGCGAGCACTCCGTTTTTTATGCGAGACCGAGCATTTTTTGGCGGAAAAAATTGCACAAGGATGCGAGCACGGCGGAAAAATTGCGCACGGCGGAAAAAAAATGCACGAGCATGCGAGCACGGCGAAAAAAATTGCGCGGGCATTAGCCGAAAATATATATAAGACTGATTTTTTATGTCCGTCCAGCCATCCGTTTGTCTGTCTGTAATTAAGGCGGGGGTCTACCTGAACTCATAGCAAATTGAGTGGTGTTGCAAAAAAAATCACAACTGTCAAAGTTTTCATCATAACTATAGCAAACCATATATCATTGGAAAGGTTATGAGATGACGATTCTGATTTTATATTTTATTCCGTGAAATATGACAATGTAATTTGATACCAGGCTTTCAAAAAGACACATGTTGAGTAAGGAGAGTTTTTATTTAAGAAAAAATAACTCCTTGCAGATTGAATGGAATTTCGATTTTTCTTCATTGTACTATTGCTAGAACACTAATAATTAAAATGAGTTGAGGAAATTTTGGAATTCCAAAAAATAAGCCAATAGAAGTCATTTAAATTTGCATAATAGGAAAATTGACTTCATCAGTCCATAACTTTCTTTTAAAAAATTAAAGAGGAAATCCCTCAACTCATTTTAATCACCTCAGTTATATCTATCAATGCTGAAAGTTTGAGGTCAATTGAACAAATTCTTGAAGAGATATCTTTTCTTGAAGCCCGAAAAGCAAAAATTCGGGAAAATGCCTTTAAAGTTGACAATAATCACAAAAACGCTGTTTCTTATCATATAAGCAATGTTCTTGAAAATATTTTAGCTAAAATGCTCCAGACTCGTAAGTAACACCCTCAGCACTCCTTAGAGCCTCCTCCCTGCGTACTCTGCGCATCTGGGTGGCCTGTCTTTTCTTCTTTGCCTTTTCAGACACTTGCCTGTCTGCTTTCTGCACCCGCTTTCTGATCCCTGCTTTGTATGGCTGCCAGCAGGAATCAAAAGACTCTCCATCACTTTCTCCCTACTAGCAGCCCCCCCATGAAAATGGCAGACAGCAGATGCTGCTGCAAATCGCACCACCTTTGGGCCATGGTGCTTGTGTTTTGGGCATCGGGCCCAAACCAACGAATTAATACATTCGTTAGGGTTCTGTGTCTTTCCACGAACACATCTCTTCAGTAAATCAGTCTCACTCAAGCTCATGTATACTGGCCGCAGTACCTCTAGAAAAACCTCAGGTAAGCAGTCTGCTGAGTCGTAACTGGAGGTACCGGTGGCTTCGTCCTGTTGGAACTTACACCAGGAATTTGCCCCTTTTGGGCAGTAGCGATGCTGTTTTTGAAGATCTGGCACCCCAATATTGTGGTGTAGAGATGCAATTATATTCTTTTTCATCGCATATACTGCCACATCAATGTCTCTTTCTGTGGGATTGGTATCTTGCACAGTGTTCTGGCGAATTGCCAGACCATACTCCTTTTGGAGTTTTTTTTATCTTGGCCTCTGTGAGGCGGCCACGGCCACCAATCGTATGGCCATCATCTAGCTTCCCTTTTCTCCTACTCTTCAACTGGAGCAACCGCTTTCCCATCCTTTTTTGCACGTGCCCCACACAGTCTAATTTTTCCACCCTACATTCATCGTAAATGTCTTGGACAGAGTTGTGTGATTTACTGTCCCCATCGCAAATCATCCACTTGTACCTGATGTTGTAGCGTTCCATGGATCTACTCCAGAGCACAACAGCACCCTCTGCCTCCATGGCAGGAGAACTTCCAACAAAGTTTATGTCACATGCACCTGAAGCCACATGTTCTAGTATCCAATCCTCAAACTTTCCATCATCAGAAATTTTGCCTCTGTTTATGGTACATGTCTGGCATTGTTTGGAGAGGACATGGTAGTCTAGGACCTCTCCAGTGTCTATAGAAATAGCAAAAACCACTCCAGTGAGTGATGTGAAGCCTCTCTTGGCCCAGGTTCCATCAAAACTGACAGCCACGTCAAGAAGCTCAAACTCCTTGCCATCATCTCCCATCAGCTTCTGACGCAGTCTTTTTGCGGCCGAACACATTTCACGTCTTCCCTCCTCTTCCTGAGCATTGACAATTATGTCCAATTGTTTGTAATATGCTGCTTTGCTAACGCATGGCATATTCATGACTCTGCAAAATGAAGCAAGTCCCTCATATCCATTTCCACTTTCCAGGGAGTGGTACACTACTCGCCGGTTGACATCGAAAGACTTGCCTCTTTGGTGGATTTGACTTGATGTTGTCAGAGTTTCAGTTTCATGACAGGAACTGCACTTAACCTCGAAAGAGGATTTCAGCCCTGCCCTTGCTGAAGTAGTTTCTTTTATTTCAAGTTTACCTGCAATAAAACAAACACTTAGAATCGCTAGCTAATGAATCAGCCATTGATTCAAACAGAATAATTGTTACTTATAATATGAGTCTTACAGTCCCGCTGAGTTCAAGAAATCATAAGGTCACGTATTCTGTGTATATAGTAATTTCCAAATCTGAGACCAATCATATAAACTAAATCACTATATTGAGTTTATCAGCGAAAACAAAATGATGTTATTTTTCAAAATACTCACCTTCTTCGCATCTATGAACATCGGAAAGATATGAAGAGAGGCATCCCAAGTCCACGACTCGATATTCGCAGGCTTCAGCATCATCACCAGATACCTCCTCGTGGTCTGAGTCAAATTTTGAAAGGCTTTGATCGTCCGAAGAAAACTCTCCGTCAAAGCTTTCATTGTAGCCATGGTCGCTAAGCTTCTTTCTAGAAGCACTTGCTGGAGCTTGTTCACTGTGATCTGGAGTATAATCTGCCGATCGAGAGTGTGAGGGTCCTGGTTCTTCGACGAGGCCACGAGTTGTTTGAGAGCTTTCATCTCTGTCTGAGCGGTTCAGCTCCTGTTTTTGCTTGCCGTAAAACACGCGTTTTCTTTTCTTTCGGTACGTCGAAGAGTCTTTTTCTCCGACCATTATTTTTCAAGGTCTTTTAAAGAGTTGATATGAGTTGTATATAGCTTTGAGGATCGCGGTTCGATAAGTTTAGAAGTTTTGCTGGATTTTGCACATATATATCCCATAATAGTTGTGTATTTTGCTGTCAACCGCTGGACAGTTGTTTCAAGAGAGATTTGAGGAGATTTGTATGGCGATTGGGCCCCATTGGAGTAGAAAAAATGCGCCGAATTCAAAAGAAACAGTAATCGTTGCCATGGCAACGTGATCTTCAAACTTGACACAACTTTTTAAAAGCGCTCGGGCTTATCGAAAAAGAGTCAGGACAGTTGTAAGACAACATTGAATTGATAAAGGAATAGCCGAATATGATATTTATCGAAAAAAATTTTTTTTGATGTCTGTAGTGAGTTTCAGGTAGACCCCCGCCTTAAGTAAACATCCGAAACACACCTATTTCATCAGACTAGTGCAATTAAAGCTGAAATCGTTGATCCAATGCGCATGCCAGCTTATCTAAGATCTATGAAATGTCATGACATTTTAGATCCGTGTATCGAGCACGGGCGTAGGCCCAGGATTGGCCGGAGGGGGGGGGGGGGGGGGGGTTGCGCAGTCATAGGTATCACATGGAAAAAGCATAGTATAAGAAAATTCCTTAATAGGAAACGACCCACTTTTTGGCCGCCAAGGGGGGATTTTGTAACAATGGTCTACACTGCTGTCTACATACAGTGTTGAGTATAGACTTTTTACGGCATCGTCGGTGAGGACATTTAGTCGCCCGCGAACAGTACGTAAGCGGTCTTTGTTGCCCTTGACTACGTAAAGATGGCGTCTTAGTTGGAAAAGCCCATTGTATTTTAAACCAATCAAAAACAGCATAATTTAGGTAGGTAAACGAGGTAAGTTCGTGTCGCGAATGATTATTAAACATTCTACGATCTTTTCCGTCTTGGCATGTTTTGTTGGTTGTGTATCGCATCGCCATTAGAGGCTTCAGCTGTTTTTATTGATTGTGGCTTTCAAATTGGTTTTACATAAAGTTAGTAGCTTACTATCATAATGCTATGGTTTCAGAAAACCTCTACGATAACTTTAAGCAACTTGAATATTTTGCAAGCTTCTACAATAATTAGTATGAGTATTATGTTTTCGTATTTCGTTTGCTAAAATAATGGAGTCTGCCTGATTCAACCGAAAGCTATAAGTACTTACTTAATTTATACAAATATATTACAATGATATCGGCCTTTAATTCTAACTTCATTGCTTTTCTTTGCTTTTAAGATTACGCCGTTTCTTCTCAGGAATAACGTTCCTGTTAGCCGGTGCAACGATCACGTAGTGATCTTGGATGATGGCTTTGAGGCGATTTGTAGCCGGCTTTGTTTGGCTGTGCGTACGGTGCAGGGCCTGAAGCTCATGGTGGATTGATTCGCCTCCCTGCTCCCCGAAAAAGCCCAAAGGGAATCTCCAGCGCCTGATGAATTCCACGACGTGGTGCTCCAGCATGTGGAACTTGGGAGGGAAAGACTCATCAGGAAATGTTTCGCGGTAGTAACCACATAGTAGTTTGATATCTTGCTCTGTTTGCGAAAAATAAGTCAAAATAGGTTTGAATATTTAGGTTGTAGAATGGCACTATTTCAATTCGTATTTACCCAGAATTGATAACTGTTCTTGGGACATCGGGGTCGCAGAATTGTACTTGAAGTGGCAAACACTGAATAAGCTGAACAACTGTTGGAATTTTGCCTTGACAGTTCTTGCCTGGCCAAGTAGTTCTGGACACTCAGTCTGGCAGACCTCAATGACTCTGGCAAACAGCTTCGATATTCTTGGGCTTTGTGAACAAAATGTGGACAAAATCCAGTTACTAAACCACCTGTCGTAGCAAAACAAATACTTTAAGATATGTTGCTATTTCAACCAATTATTTCGTTTCTAACAAAGGATTAATTTAGATTTTTATAAATAAAAACCTACCGCCTAAGCTTTCCAAGGGCAAACCAAGGTAGGCGGAGGTGAGCTTTCGTGGCCAAGGCCTCTCCCTCTGGAATCTGCAAGATGAGTTCCTTGCCAAGGGCTTTCTTTAGAACTGCCTCGCGCTCCTTCTTCTCCTTTTGTCGCAGTTGATGGATAACCAGGGTGTCCATCTCCCCACCCGCGCTTAGCCTCCCACCGACCTTCTGTAAATGAGAGACCCTTCTTCTCAAATGCCGGACAGAGACCTCGTCATTTGGCTTTTGGGAATTTGGCGTGTGTTTTAACACCAATGACTGTGGATCAAAAACAGTAATTAGCTTATTTTGACAAGAAGAAATGGTCAAATTGAATGTTTTTTTTCGGGGGGGGGGGGGGGGTATTTACCTTTCCGCGGCATGGTAGTGAGACGGTTTTGTCAGCTGAGCGCTTTAAAAGTTCTCGCACCACTGCAGTCCCCAGTTCGGCGACCTCCCTATTCATTTTCCCATCTCTCAGGTCTTTTAGGGCCTCGCTGATTGTCTGGGATGGCTGCTGTTGGGCGACGTTTGGGGGGGCGCTGCCTTCGCTTGGTCGACATTCATGTTCCCCACAATGCTGATATTGTACTTCCTTACCGCATCCTTTGCACTTGTATATTTGACTTTCTATCAGACCAAGTAGCGTACGGTTGAACTTTTTGATGTCGTCCCCGGAACTGAGGATTGTTTTATACACCGGGCATGAAGAGTTAACTTCAAGGGCTTGTGTAAGGCACGCGCCACAAGCATTATGCGTAAATATTGTCTCGACCGGTTTGTCCAATAGCTCGCTGCAAATTGGACAATAGAAGTCGTCTTTTCGGACTTCGTTAAACTCGAACCGTTCTGAAAAATTATCAATCCGTCGACTTGCAATCTCTTTTGTCACATCGGCTATTTGATCTTGTAACGCCGCAACAGAGTCTACAAAGGAGATCCGTCGCTGCGCTTTTCTTGTGTTTCCACCACCTCGCTTTGACTTTTTTGGTCTTCCTCCTTTTCTTGCAAACTCTTCTTTTTCGCAAGTACTGCAAGTGTCAGTGTGTTTTTCCCAAAAAAACGACCTCGCGAGTGTGGATGCGATACGACCGAAAACACTCACGACAGAACTTCGATGGGTGAATCGTCTGATCGTCCTTTTCAATACTCAAATTGTAGGTTTCAGCAAGAAATACTACGTGGTCCTTGCAATTATAACTAGTTTCGAACCGGTCTTTGTATTTCTTGAGGCGATTTTCACAAACTCTGCAAATTTTTTCAAGATTTTGTAGGTGAATACTGTTAATGCGTTCACCTTCCGAGGTCGCGCCGGCCATGAACTCCAAATATTAAGTAAGTTCAGAAATCAGTCAAAAAGCATTCGCGATACCGTAAGAGTGTAGAAATGAGAACTGTAAAGGGGAGATATTGGGTTGGATGCAGTGGTTGCGATATAAAAACTCAGGCAAGATCATAGTCTGAACATGAAGTCATTTATTTTGCGCAATTTGTTTCCGCCATTAATTGCCTTAGCACTGTAAAGTAAACTCTTCTTATTGTTACAGTATTCATGGCACTGCCGCTTATAGCACCTTATCTGTGAGGTAATTCCCTAAATATTCTAAAAATGCTCATTGCGCACACTTGTCTTTCAACACTAGCTGGTACGCATCACGTTTTTTACTTCCAAGTATCGAGGAAGCGTGCGCCGAGAGCGCCGCGCGTTAGTCATTAACAGAGTTAATAACCATGACTTCCGGTCTGTTATTAAAAGCGCGGTCGCTCAGCTAAATGTCCTCTTAGCGGCTGTTTGAAATAGCCGCTAAGAGGTTCAAATTTGGAACAGGACCAATGATATTCGGTAACTGTTGACGGTGACCAACTAGCCAAAAATCCCCCACACACACACACACACAAATAAAAGAAAGAAAAAAACACACGCATCACAACTCAATGCCAAACGTTTTATTTCTTCAATATTAATTCTTAGCTTTTGAGATGATACAAAAAGCAAAGAAATTCTTGATATTTCTCGTTTTTTCTATCGCCACAGAGGCGGTAATTGCCAGGTCGAAATCGTGTTATTTCTTGTACGGGGCTAGACATTCAAGTCAAAATTTATGCAGTCATGATGTATATCTGCTTTTTTAGGTGTTCCATTTTGGCCTCCTCTGCCTCCGCACGTTCCACGGCGGCGTTGCCATGCCTGATAATAATCTGGAAACTGTCGCAATAAGGGCAGGTGTCCACGTGAGGCTTACGGAACGAGAGGCTAAACGTTTTGAATATTCTCCTATAAGAAGTAAAACTCATGGAGCGATGTCGACCCTTCCAATGCCTTTCTTGGCTAAGAAATCCCGCCATAATTGTTAGATGACAAGTATTGCTTCTCCTTTGTAAATGCGCGCGCGTAATGGGACTGTGAACGGTCATAGCTTCTGAAATGCTCAACGACCTGGAAAAGTGAAAAAAAAAAAGAAACACGCACAATCATCTGTCACTTAATCAATGAGTCAATCAATCATTCAAACAGTGAGTCAGAATCAATCAATCAAACAGTCAGTCATTCAGTCAATTCAAGTCTAGTGAAACGATACCTCTGCTTTGATTCGAAGTGAGATTTTTCTCTGTTTTGTGTGAAACGCCTCTGGTCTTCGAGAACATACCCAGAAAATGGCTGGACCTTTTTCAAGAGCACCGATATCTTCTTCTTTCCTATGCTGAAGACTCTCATGAAGGCCACTTTGCATATTTTTACTTTTTTTAGCCCTGTGTTGTCCTTTATATGGTAGCTTATAATATTCCTCTTTCCGTCACAAGAGACATCGATCAGTGCACAAAGGTGCATATTCTGATCCCTGTATGTCATTCTGTCGTTGTTGTCCCTTATCGATTTGATAACGTCCCTTCCGTAGGCTAGCAGGAAATTGTTTCGAGGGCAGCGTTCTAAGCTCATAAATTCAACGTCCTTGAAGGGTCGATTCTTTCTTGGCTTCAGTTTTTTGGAACGCACGCTCTTGATCGTTTTGACCCTACTTCCAGGCAATTGGCTGCCCGCGTCATTTCTCGCAATATATTGAATTGCTGGGGCGGCGTGTGTCGGCAATCTTGTCAAAATTGTACCCAAAACCAATATTGCTAAAATAAATAATTGGAGAAACGCCTTACTAAACTCTTATATCCGTATATTCAAAATCAAAAAAGCAAAACAACGTGCGCACTCGACAGCAAACAGTTGATGGAAATGGCGCGCGCGCTTCCTAGATAGGTCTTGATGTGTTTTCTTTCGAATTTCGAATTTGCGCGCTCATTGTCTGTCTGTTTGTTGTTGTTGTTTTTATGTATTACTTCTACTGGTGAAAAGGTGCGCACATGGTTGAGGCGACATGACGGGAAAAACCTGCGTGTATGCACTTATTTGAGACATTTTTCCGTGTCATGTCGGTCGAGGCACCAAGAGATGGCGTTTCAGGCTTCCATTTTGATTTCCACAAAAACATCATGTGCCCTAACATAAAAACTCAAGATAGCTACTACGCAAGCAAACTGGCTACTTACGCTTTTGGAATTCACAGCGGAGCCTCTGGAATAACAACTACTTACATTTGGCCAGAAAACGTCGCTCCAAAGAATCCTGATAGTCTTCAGAGTTGTATATATTATCACTTAACACGAGTAGAACAAGACAATATAGGATGGATAATTTTCTGGGCGGACAACGCTCGTTCCCAGAACAAGAACTATACTGTCGCGCTATTCCTAGAGCATCTAGTGGAATGTGGCTTCAGACGACGAATTGACTAATTTTTTGTTGCCGGACACTCATATGGCGCGGTCGATCGTGACGCCGGCAGGTGCGAAAAGCTTATACGCAAAGAAGAGAATGCCCAGCTGATTACGTCGAACTGATAAACGAAAGCTCTCTTCACCCCAAAACACACTGGATCGAGTTAGATCAGTCGAACTTCAAGAATTACTTTGTGTGGCTAAGGGAGAGATATGTGGATAGCCGGAAAGATAACTACCGAGCTTCGTACCGTTTTAGTGATATAATGCATTTGAATTATGGAATAGGTGAGCGCGCAGATCCTGCTAGAGACAATGTTATCAAAACTTACAGACACCCAGGAGTTGTTTGGATGAGAAAAACGCTAGACCCGTTTGAAGAGGTATCCTTTACAAAAAGAGGACTACATCAAGATATGAACATAAACAATGTACCGAGATTTCCCGAGGGTCAGTTGCCGCTCTCTGACAAAAAGCACCATGATTTAGATTTTGTAAGTTCTTGACCCCACGAGGGAAAATGTATTTTAGAAACGTGTTACAATCAAATCAATAAATGACTAAATTCATGTCTCAGGATGGGGGATTTTATTTAAAGCAATCATGCTCGTCTTTTTTGCGTACGGTCATTACACGCTGCTAGGGGCCTGCACGCCAGGGGAGTACGCAGCGCCCCTGTCACCTGCCTTGCCCGACAGGGCTAGTGTCCATGCTGTAGGTCAGCGAACGTGACACAACAACAACAAACCAATCATGCTCGTCTTTTTTGCGTACGGTCATTACACGCTACTAGGGGCCTGCACGCAAGGGGAGTACGCAGTGCGCCTGTCACCTGCCTTGCCCGACAGGGCTAGTGTCCATGCTGTAGGTCAGCGAACGTGACACAGCAACAACAAACCAATCATGCTCGTCTTTTTTGCGTACGGTCATTACAACGCTGCTGGGGGCCTGCACGCCAGGGGAGTACGCATGCGTCTGTAACCTGCCTTGGCCGACAGGGCTATGGTCCGGGAAAGGGCCCACATTTAAGCAGTAGACAGTTTAATGATGATTTTAATGATATATTAGATGTGTGATTGGCAAGATTTTTTATGAGGATTGTCCGGTCCCCCATTCTTGCAGAAACAGCAAGAATGCATTAAACAGTCATTACATTAATTGACAATGCATCTTAATAACAGCGATACTGAACATGTTCGAATGTACGTTTGAATTGATGCTGATATAAAGCCTGACAATGTAATGTACGACTGTGGGTTTCATCCCTTCCTCGTTATAGAGCAAACATGACTGATCTATGTATGAGCTACGGTAATTGATCGTTTCCATTTCTCAAGCATCACTTTTGATGTTTGTGCGTAAGCATGTCTGCTCCATAGGGACTTGTTGTAACCGGTTTTAAATGGTTGTATTTTTAGGATTAAGTACCTAGAAATACTCGTTGTACCACCTCTTGAGACTGGACTATTGATATTTTACATTTTTTTTCTTTTTATAATCTTACTTACAGAACCTTGGACTTGGTGCCCGGGGATTCGGTGTACTACCTTTACGATCGAGGACCCTAGAGGCGAGACTGTCTATTCTACGTACCTGCCTCTGCGACGGTGGAATTGGTTCATTTCTTTCTGCAGCCTCGCTTTTCGACACCTGATTGGATGAACGAACACTTCATCACGTGCGAAGGCCCCCTTCTTACCTGTTACAGCAATCTGAAAGCTGTTTAGCACATCTCCGTAACAATAGTAAGATTGTGTCGGGTAGGCGTATCCAGTTCTTAGCGCTCGTGAAGCTAGTTCGAATCTCCGAAGCATTGGTTGCACGGGTGAAGGCGTTCCGCGCTCGACAATTCCTCTCAAGTCGACCAATAACCTACCGTACGTGTCAGTTCCAAAACAGTATACAAGAATGGCTGCCTCACGTTCTGGTATATCCTCCCTCAATTCAGTTAGCGTCGATTCGAGAAAATCTCTTCCCTCTGCCCAATATCTCTGCTGGCTATCAGGACCAAGGCTGTCATCTCCGGGCTTGGGTACAATCAAAGCTTCCTAACTTGATGCCACAGATTCTCAATTAATATCTAAATTAACTCATGATCTTGCCGTAAAAGGTGCACGACAGACAAGAGTCGATATGGTAACCCAACTAGCCGTACCTGAGTATCACATCCTATCAAGCGAAGGCGCTACTCTGCTCCCGCAGTATCAGGTCTGTTATGGTCACGACCAAAGACGTGTTGGAAGGGTTTCCATAGCTGCCTCGCTACATCTTCTTCCGCTATTTGTTGATCTTCCTCAAAGAACCCAAGAACACGGTACACACCAACTTCTGGAATACCATCACCGTCACTGCATCTTGCACTAGGAAACTCCATCATGATCCGAAGATATTGTCGATGACCTGTAACGACACTACATTTCAATTTAGTTTTTTTATTTACTTGCCTGCTATGGTGGTCGCCGGCATACAATAAGTATAAATTTTAATTTACACCATATCGATTTGCCTGTCGAACAGAGAACACTGTCAGTAAACTAAGCATGGTTGATAAGAAGGTTGTTAAGAGGGCAAGGGGGGGGGGGGGGGCAACATGGTCAAGTTGCGTGACGTCATCGATGATGAGGCACTATCGTCATCAGATGATGGGCCGTTTTATGAAAAATTGTAAATGTACCTTCTATTTGAGGGTAAGTTCTGTTGGCTGGAAATTCATCCTGTCGCAAGCAGCACACATCGAGATACTCTCCCAAGAATGGCAGGCACACACGGGCTACACTCCAATTCATTTTCACTCTAAACCAGCACAGGGTAGCGACAGACTGCCCAAAATACCCTCATGACTTAATAAGCTGTACTTACGGCAAGCTCAGGGATCTGCTTCCCTATTTGGGGTTATAAATACAAATAATTTGCTTAATATTAGACTTGCTTTAAATTCTACATGAGTTAACAGTAGCGGATCAAGGAGGAGGGTTTATGGAGTTGGACCCCCCCCCCCCCACCTTTGGGCTGCCAGAAAGCCATATGTAACAAAAAAAAGAATAACCCACTCCCCGCTTTGCCACAAAACCAACCCCCCCCCCCCCCCTTTAGCGAAAAGCTAGATCCAGCTCTGTATAATATTACTGGCTAACACCGGAGCAAGCGAGTGACGCGGTGAGCCTGGATTCACATATCCACCATGATCAATGGATTACTGGAACGTACCTTCTCCACAAAGATCTTGGATAGCGGAATAGGCATTCTGGTTCCTTCGTGCGCTCAAGGTGTCAATTTGACGTGCTATTTCCAGGTGCTGAACTAAGCCATACGCTTCATCATGTCTACGGATACCAGTTACCATTTGTGACACTCGTGTTGGCATTACCTCTGTACTTCCCTCAGCTGTATGGAATGTAACTTCTGGTGCCCAAGTCAACTGCTGCAAATGTGTACGGAAAGACAACGATAAGATATAATTAATAAAACAATCATGTGTGTTACCTATAATGATTTTTCGAAGAGCGACAGGAATTCGCGGATAACAGAAGACATCTGGATCTCTTCGGTGCTGGCTGGCTGTCACGATAACCTTCTGTGTCTCGGCTTGGGATCCGGCTTCAGTTGTGTCATCATGTTCTACCTCTGAATCCACTGACATACTCTCTTGCGACTCCTGAAAAAAAGTGTACACTTAGAACACTACCGATGTAGGTGCCTATCTAGTATGCTCTTACATACTTGGGCATCATCGAACTGGCGGCTTGAATGCGCCGCTTGATCTGAGCCCTGCTCTGCAAGCTGTTGCTTCAGTAGTGGTAAGAGGAAATGCGCGTTTTTGTCAATCATTTTCGTTCAGAATACACATACCTGCGAGTATTTTGTCATTCCCGTCTTTCATCCAAGCCAAAGACACGATAGTTTGCTTTTTGTCCCTAGGGACAAACAATTCGTTTACCGCAGCTTTATAGGATGCGACATCGAGGTGGCTATTTTGCGCTTCTTCATCGCTGAGAAGTTTTCGAAGTTCTTCCCTCTCAACATTTACTAACGGGAACTCGTCGTGTACCTGCAAAAAAAGGTAGTCGCAGTTTTTCTCCACGTCCGCAAAAACAACATGGCGGACATAGTGAAGAAGGCATACGATTTTTTAAAAATGAACGCATTTTGCCTTTATCCAGCAACTTCGGAGCGTCAAATTAGCGAACAAGCATGGGCGAAGACATAGAAATCAAGACCTATCCCCACATCCTCTTAAGTATGTTTCTTCAAACAATTTCAAGTAAGTTTAGTCTAGCATTTTTATACTGGAACTTGTCAAATTGATAGGAGAGATAGGTGCGATATCGAACCATTATCACTGATATCTGATATTGAGATTAGGATATTATCATTGTTTTCCTCTAATTATATGCTATTAGATAGTGGTTAGACCCCTTTCCTCTCCTTTCCTCATCCCTCGATATTGTGATATTATCGGAGATTATTTTATTTAATCTACTAGATGTCTATTTAGATACCCTCTTTCCCTCTGCTCTACCCCTCGATATTGTGATATTATCCTAGATTATCTTATTATCATCTACTAGATGTCTATTTAGATCCTCTCCTTCCATCTGCTGGACCCCTCGATAGTGTGATAATATCGGAGATTATCTTATGAGAATCTACTTGATGTCTATTTAGATCCCCTCCTTCCATCTGCTGGACCCTCGATATTGTGATATTATTGGAGATTATCTTATTATCATCTACTAGATGTCTATTTAGATCCCCTCCTTCCATCTGCTGGACCCCTCGATAGTGTGATAATATCGGAGATTATCTTATTATCATCTACTAGATGTCTATTTAGATCCTCTCCTTCCATCTGCTGGACCCCTCGATAGTGTGATAATATCGGAGATTATCTTATTAGAATCTACTAGATGTCTATTTAGATCCTTTCCTTTCATCTGCTTTACCCCTCGATATTGTGATATTATCTGAGATTATCTTATTAGAATCTACTAGATATCTATAGAGATTCATTCGTCCTCTCTGCTGGACCCCTCAATATTATCGGATATCCGACTACGAAATCTACTGTGACTGTCACGTTTGTAGAACGAGTATATATGTGATATTATATTATATTATCAAGTCATGAGATGAAATAATCAAGGTTCAACACAGCAGTTCTAAAGTTATAGTATCTGATATATATATATATCAGTAATTAGATGGACTATCTATGTGTAAATCTTATCTGATATTATCAAGTCATGAGATGCAATAATCTAGGTTCAACATGGCAGTTCTAAGGGTATAAGATCTGATAAATATCAGAAATTAGGTTTGTGAGCTTTGTTATAATATCGACTAAATATCTGATACTAGAACCCTGTGAAAAAATATCTGATTTATATCCGATTTTAGATGAGTGATAAATATAGTATAAATATCATCCCGGACCCCAGAATATGTGGGACTTTAGTTGGGATTTTGCGTCTTATTAGCAGCTCTCCTCGTCCCCAGTAGGTTATTTTATCATAAGTGAAATGGATGCCGAGTGCGTAAACTGATTTCTTTGGCCAGCGGATACCGAAAGGCGTTTCTTGACAATGTCTGTTTCTACCCAGCCAGAGGCCTTCTGATTTCGAAAGATTTACCTTTAACCCGGAGCATTTGTTAAATTTCTTCTAGAGCGCAAAGAGGTGCTTTGCTGATTTCATGTCAGCTACAAAGATTGTCGTGTCATCTGCATATTGTGTTCATTTGAATTCTGAATTGTTGATATTAATTCCTCTATTTTGTTCATCTTTTCCTATTGCATTTCCTGAAATCTCGGCCGCTAAAATGAACAGAATCCCACTCATTGGGCATCCTTGTCTTAACCTCTGTGGAAGCTGAAAAAGGGTGTGGCATATCCGTTGTTTAGCGCACAGCTAGAAATGTCGTTGTAGAATTTATTAAACCACTTGATTATGTCTGGGCCAAAATTGAATGTTTTCAATGTTTTCCTTATAAAATTCCACTCAAGGCTATCAAAAGCTTTTTGAAAATCTAAGAAAAGAGCAATTCCAGGGATATCTTCTGTTTGCGTCACATCCATTAGATCGAAAATCATGCGCACGTTCTGCCCTATATATCGATTACGCGCATAACCAGTTTGATTTGGGTGTATGATGTCTGGCAGCAGCTTTGATATTCTAGTTGCTATTGTTTTTGACGCGATTTTATAGTCAACATTTAAAAGGGTTATAGGTCTCCAATTCTTTAAATAAAATCTATTGGTTGTTTTCTTTGGAATAAGAGTTAAGACGCCTCGTTTTTGTGATATTGACATTTCGCCTCTTTCAAAGGCTGCATTAAAACATTGTACGAATTCATCTTCTAAGTGTCTCCCTTCACATAGCTTTTGTTCGCTGTCATTTAGTATTTTACTTGGGGGTGTGCTAAAGAAATACTCAGAGCAAGTGGACACGCCCTCATTTTCTTGAGATGACGTGTAAAGTTTTTCGTAGAAATCTTGTATTTCATTCATAATTTCTTTCTGATCTGTGATTTCTTTGCTTTTGTCATCATTCAGTTTTGTAATGTATTTACTGTCATGTTGTCTCTTTCTAAGTTAAGGAAATATATCGTATTTTTCTCACCCATTTCGTGCCACTTGGCTCGGCTTCGAATGATCGTGCCTTTTGTTTTTTGTCGTGCAAGCAAATCTAATTTGTGCTTGGTTTCATAAAATTTACACATATTCTTTTATCGCTCATATCTTCGTTCAATTTTTGCTGCACAATATTGAATTCGGCTTGTAATTCTCTCTCTTTATATTTTCTTTCTCTTGCTTTTCCTTTGGTGTACTTCACGGAAAATGTTCTAATATCCATCTTATATATAGCATATCCCATTTTAGGCGTGAATCTTTCATTGTGCGGTAGCATAGTGTCTTTCAATTCCTCAATAAACTTTGGGTCTTTAAGAAGCAGGTTATTAGATTTCCAAAACCCGCGTCCACGCTTGACAAAATCTTTGGATTTTAGTTCGATAATGGCGGCAGAGTGATCAGAAAAACTTTTTGCAAGAATATTCGAGTTTTCCATTATCGAAACTGTTGAGTTTGAGACCAACCAGTAGTCTAGTCTGCATTGTATTTTTAAATTTCCATTGTGCCACGTGTATTGTCTTATATTTTGGTGCTGATTTCTCCAAATATCAACAAGATCAAGCGAGGCGCAAGCTCTTTTTATTTCATCGATTACTATGTGTTTTTTGCTAACATCTGTTCCGCCGCTTTTATCCAATGGCGTCAACGTGCAGTTATGATCACCTGCCCATAAGATTTGTTTGCCTGAAAAAACGCGCAATTTTTCTTTGACTGTGTCGAAGAAGAGTTGCTGTTGTTTTATGTCATTAGGCGCATAGGTATTGACAAGGACAAAAGGAGAGTCTTCGATTGTGATTTCAAGTATCAAAACCTGCCATTTTTATCCGTAACAGCGTTTGAAATTTGTGCTTCAAGTTTTGGATTGACCAAAACCATCAAACTTTTGCTGTGATTACTTCCATGGCTGTAAAATATTGGTCCACCCCATTCCGCCTCCCATATCTTCTCTAGGGACTTGCTGCTGTAGGTTTCTTGAAAGCAAATTAGGCTGTATTTTTGATTGTGCAACAATCTAAAGATTTGCCTGCGCTTTTTTTTTTTGTGTTCATTCCGCGTGCATTTAAGGAGCAAGCAGTGATATTGAAAGGCATTAAACGGGTTATAATGAGCTGTGCATTCAGAAAATAGAAGGAGGTGTGTAGCTGCTATTTGAACGACAATGAACAGAACAAAACATAGATTACAATAAAACACTGAAAAATGTCGCATGAAGCATAAACAGTACTGATTATTATGCGTACGGAAAAACAACAAGTTTTGCATCAACAATTTTGCTATCTGCTGGATAACAAATTTAAGGCCGCCTTTAAAACTGAGCTAGAAAAAATGGCCTCAAGTGTAAATTCTACTGGGAAATCCGAGATGAAACGTTTTTAGATGAAACGCTTCCAGGCGGCATGTAATTTCCTAAGTACATTTGCAAGTATATATGGAAAGAAACTGATTTCGAGTGGTAACCTAATAAGCTCTATACCCTTCCGGGCCGGTGTAAAGCGCATCGTTAATAAATAGCTTATCAAACTTAATGTACGCCTTGTGATTGTTTGCCCTGGCATCTTTAAGGACAGGTACGGGCTTTTTACGAACATCGGCAATCTCTTTTGGATAGTCTTCAGCGATTCCGAAGCTCGTTCCGGCCAGGTTTTTCGCTAAGCTACGCACCTCTTCTTTATCCTTAAAGAAGGAAAATTTCGCTATAATAGGGCGTGGCGACGACTTATCTTTAGTACCTGTGTGGTGAACTCTCTCGAAGCTGACATCTCCTGCTTGTTTCGGTCCCGCTTTTAGATTTTTTTGAATGAAGTCCCTTACCTCATCTTCTGTACCGTTCCAAGTTTCATTTGTACCTTCAGGAATTCCGAAGAAGCGCAAGTTGTTTCTCCTTGAAAAGCTTTCCAGCTTGACGCCTCTACTTCTTTCTGCAGCGAACTTCTCTTCCAGCAGGCTGACTTGACTTGACATTTCTTCAAGCTTCGTGTCCGCCATCTTGAATTCTTCCTTGATCGTTATAATATCTTCTTGTGAAAATTCCAAGCTTTTTTTTTGAGTTCTTGGTTTTTCTGTTCCAGAGTATAGATCTGCTTTTTCATTCCTTCTAGCTGTTTAATGGCTAGCATAGTTGAGTCGGGTTTTGCGTTCATTAATTCTAGCTTGTCCATGAGTAGTGCGTTCATTCCTTGTAGCTGTTTAATGGCTAGCATAGTTGAGTCGGGTTTTGCGTTCATTAATTCTAGCTTGTCCACGAGTAGTGCGTTCATTCCTTGTAGCTGTTTAATGGCTAGCATAGTTGAGTCGGGTTTTGCGTTCATTAATTCTAGCTTGTCCATGAGTAGTGCGTGGTTGCAATCACACTCGTAATGGCTGTCCTCCATTTCTGTTTGCAAGCTTTTCATACGCGAACGCTTCCGTCGTTTTTCTTCCCGCTGACTATTTGTACTTGCATCTTGTGCTTTTACTTCTTTCTCTGCCTCGCTCATCTCGAAGAGTTTGAAATTCGGTGAATGCGGTATTAATAATCCAGTTGTTTGTTACTCGGAAACGCATCAAAGCGACGTTTTCCTTTAACACTGATTACTTCACGTGGCCCCAATACCCCATCCCCTGCTACGGCCCTGACAACCCAAATCTATATTTCGTGGCTCAAAATCTAAGGATTCCCAGCTGCTACAAAAGAACAACACAAGCAGGATTCCAACATTTTAATAGAAAATGAGCAGGTGACATGGAAAAGTAGGCGGCGGAGCATCCATCACGGCCCTCGACTCCATAAGGATATATAATGTGCTTTCCATTGGAATGTCTATTGCTAGCTGTATTCTAGAATCATAATCAATTCAAATATTGCCTTTTTTAGAAAGTTTAAAACACCCTTTCAACTTTGCTAATTACAATTAACTAGCTGGAAATATTGTTGTATCGTCAGCTGACATTTCTACTGCCTGGAAATATAACTGCACCATCAAACATTAAACACAAACATTAAAACTTCATGGAAATATTATTGCAATATCTTACTGATAGTTGAACAGGGAAACCACATATTAGTATTTTCATACATTAATTATTGGTGCTCGCCCTCACTTGGTGAAAACTAAGGCAAAAATCAAGATTACGCTACACCATCTCCGAGATTCCTGGCAACCAATGCGTTACTAGAATAAATTAGATAAATAGTTAAAAGACCAATTGCCAGCTTGAAGATCTAACATGAACTTGAGTTGGTTTGAATTTAACATTATAGATTATAAAGATAACGTTTTTCTATCAGTTTTTTTTTCCTGGTAACCAGGCCACAAGTGTCCCAGCATAAGGGAGTGTTCATTAATTACACCGGGGGGGAGGGGAGGGGGGAGATTTTTTACTCAAGACACCTTAAAAGTTCAGAGCCCCCCTTTCATTGTAAACATTTTTTTTCGGCGCCCCCTATATAGAAACCCAAAATTTTCTTTTTTTTTCCCTTAGAGTACCTTTATTTGGGGGCCCCCCTATTTGGATGTTAAAAATTTTCGGAGCCCCCCTCAATATATTCCCCCCCCCCCCCCCCAGGTGTATTTAATGAATACTCCATAAATGCGTGTTTTCCCTAATTTTGTATAAAAATCTTAGTCGATCGCATAAGTTTTAAAGTCAGATATAATATTTTATACAGTAGCGAACCAATGGCAATGGCATTACGATCCGAACGCTTTGCTCTATAAAGAGGTGTGACGGATAAGCATTATTTTGATGAGACAAACTTGATATACCTCTCTCCATGATACGGTTATTATCACACCACATGGCTATATTCTTGCTTAATTTACGATGTTTGCAATAGTTTTGGAGAGCGTCCACGTTCGTCCATAATCCTCTGGGTTATTTCGTCGAGTTCGAAGATTGTTCAAGGCCTACCGTCCGAAAATACGAGAGCATCTTTTGCCACGTTATGGCTTCGAGGATTGTTCGGATGCTTCTCGGCGTTTACTCGTAATCCGAGCGCGGCTTTATTATCCATTCGGCGTGGGGATCCACTTTGTACAGCGCCTTCATGTTGATGTCGTTGTCAAGACAACGCTCCCCTGAAATCGCAAAAGCCTAGGTGAGGTACTACAAGATCTACGAGCCCGAACAAGGGTCAGGAAGATAAAGTAGAGACAGATAATGCGCGGACAGAGGGACATATAAAGGACGGACAGATGGACAGATAACGGACGGACAGACAGTCAGAGTTACATACAGACGGTCAGACAGATAACTTACGGATAGACAGATAGACAGATTACAGACGTATAGACAGGCATTGTTGACTTGCACAGCTATGTTGCCTCGTATGAGTATCTAAGATCGACTCAGTATGTAGACTTGCTTACCTATCGTGCCTCGTATGAGTATCTAAGATAGACTCAGCCTGTTGACTTGCTCACCTATGTTGCATTGTACGAGTACCTAAGATAGATGGACTAAGTATGTAGGCATGCTCACCTATGTTGTCTCGTACAAGTATCTAAGATAGACTCAGCATGTTGTCTTGCTCAACTATGTTGCCTCGTACGAGTACCTAAGATAGATGGACTCGGCATTTTGACTTGCTCACCTATGTTGCCTCGTATGAGTATCTCAGAGAGACTCAGCATGTTGTCTTGCTCACCTATATTACATGGTACGAGTATCTAAGATAGATGAACTCAGGATGTTGTCTTGATCACCTATATTGCATCGTACGAGTATTTAAGATAGATGAACTCAGCATGTTGGTTTGCTCACCTATGTTGCATCGTACGAGTAACAAAGAAAGACTCAGCATGTTGACTTGCTCACCTATGTTGCATCGTATGAGTATCTAAGATAGATAGACTCAGCATGTTGCTCACCTATGTTGCCACGTATGAGTATCTAAGAGAGACTCAGCATGTTGTCTTGCTCAACTATGTTGCCTTGTACGAGTACCTAAGATAGATGGACTTGATATGTAGACTTGCTTACCTATGTTGCATCGCACGAGTACCTAAGATAGATGGACTCAGCATGTTGAATTGCTCAGCTATATTGCATCGTACGAGTATTTAAGATAGATGAACTCAGCATGTTGGTTTGCTCACCTATGTTGCATCGTACGAGTATCTAAGATAGACACAGCAATGTTGACTTACTCATCTATGTTGCATCGTACGAGTATCTAAGATAGACACAGCAATGTTGACTTACTCACCTATGTTGCCTCGTATGAGTATCTTAGATGGACTCAGCATGCTGTCTTGCTCAAATATGTTGCCTTGTACGAGTACCTAAGATAGATGAGCTCAGTATGTAGACTTGCTCAACTATGTTGCCTCTAACGAGTACCTAAGATAGATAGACTCAGCATGTTGTCTTGCTCACCTATATTGCATCGTACGAGTACCTAAGATAGACCCAGCATGTTGCTCACCTATGTTGCCTCCGACCTCATACAAGTGGTCCCTATCGTGTGCAAACTTGTTGTTGTCATGCGGGTTGACGCAGTTCCTGTACTCGGGGGACATGACGCCCCTCTTGTGCCGTCTGTCTGATAGCCGTGGTTCTGATCCCTCCGCGTCCTCCCCGGGTCTTCGGCGAAACTTGGCCACTATGACTCCCGCCCTCATCCCGTCTGTGAGCTGTATTGCCATTGCGATTTTGTTTAGCATTGGTGCTTTCACGCGGATGATGTTATTGGCCAGTTCAGCCTGTCAGATAGAAGATGTCATTGAAGAGAAGGTATTCAACTGTACCGCTGAAACAACTTACTGGGGCGCACCATACTCGACTCTTGTAATTTCATAACCCTCCCTTCCCGTGAGTCACAGCAAGCTAGGTTCTTCTGCGCTCTAGTGACCAGGTCAGCCACATCTTTGTAACGAATAAGGGCATACCTCAAGTAATGTCATGGGCGTGTCGGTTATCGAGTGCTTTTTCTAGGGGGAGCCACCTTCTCTGAATTTTTATGGCACCCAAGTGTGAGGAAGTCCAAGAGGGAATATCTTTCGATTAAGTGCACAGATACGAAAAGTTCCGAGTGAGCACAGTGATGACATCCGTTCAAATGATGATGATAATCATTGTGACAAAAATGAGAATGAAATAGTTATGCGAATGAATTATGCAATTAGCCTGTAAAAGGGCTGTTTTTTGATGTCTCCGAAAGTTTTTCTCTGTGTTTCCATGCCTATTGGCAGTTCCAGTTCCCTTTAGTGCCGTGTGGCGTTGATTACGCGGTCAAAAATGAGGGGTGAGGAGAGGGAGAAAACAAAAAAAAACCCGGTTATTCTTCGCCCCTGTCCAACTTCTAGAGCACGTACGAACTCTAGAACAAGCCTTCATGTAGACAAACAACTTGTCAGCTAAACAATACAAGTGATGAACAAACAAACATTTCCAAAATCTCCAGCTATTCAGTTACATGGCAATGATGATGGCTAAGAGTAAAAACCACGATGTTGATGATAAAATGTTGATAATAAAAGCTTATCACGATTATCTAATGGTGCTTACGATGATGATGATGATAATGGCGATGATGATGATCACGATGATAGTGACTATTGTAACGAGACGACTGGAGACGTACGGGTGACGGTACCGGGCTTTAATGGTCGTCGTTACAAGCTCTGTTCACCTCTGAAAAGAATCTTTGGTAAGCACCCATATTTATATACTCCTATAGCGGCATCCCTTAGGTAGTCCGACACTGACAGCCATGGAAAGCTTTTAGGTTTGTTTTGATAACGACAATGTTGCTACGACTACGGATGTCAGTAACTAACTTGTTACACGGCCAGTGCGAATGGCAAGCTACACCCGTGATTATTATGAATGAGAACATTTTCATAATTTTTGCAGTCAAAGTCTTAATACTAAAACCTAATTCTACCGACAGCTAGGTCTGAAGCCTTAACCTTTTTTTCCTCGTAAACGAGTATAAGACGTGAATCGGTGGGCAAATCCCGAATCTCAAGTACCACTTGATAAAGGACGCGCCACTCCTCCTTTTTCACTGTGTCAAGGGTCATTTTCCCATTCTCCACTATCCCGTTTCAGAGGAACCTTAGCCGAACGGTTAAAGTTAATCTGTCGAAATAAAAAGGTTACAGACAAGGTAAAACTAATGTTAAAATGTATATTACTATGAATTGTGAGAGGCTACATCAACTCGGTTTTTCTATCTTCACATGCAGACATGTCTTTGCAGTAGAAAAAAAAAGAGCAACAAAGAAACCTCTGCAAAGGGGGTGCTATTTATAAAAAGTAATGTTTCGCATTTATCAGAGGCGAGGAGTCTAGTAGATATTCCATATATTGAACATTTCACAGGGGCAGATATCACTTTTTGCTGAAGGAGGGGTTTGGCTCTCTGTGACAAAGGGGGGAGGGGGTATTTTTTTGTTGCATATTGCAAAGGGGGGGGCTCTTAAGCCCTCTAGCCCCCCCCCCCCCCCCACTAGATCAGCTTCTATTTTATCCAATCCATAAAGCCTCCAACAAAGGAAAATACTAGCACAGAATCTATTAAAAACTCTAAGTGTGATTTCTTTCGCTTCTATTTTCTTAGTTGACGTATGCAGACAACCTGGTGTTTAACGTGTGTGACAATGCACCTGCCGAAGACCTAGAGAAGTGCCCTGACATGAAATAAATTATCTTTCTGATTGATTGCTTGTACTGTACATATAACCATTAACAGGGGCCAGGGGGCATGCCTACCGGCCCTCAAGTTTTATATAAAATTATAAGACAATGACCAGAAAGGGTGTAGCTGTGCCCCCCTCCCAGTATTTTTCTTAAATCATTAGAAGATGACCAGTAAGAGTTGTGGTTGCTCTCCTAGTTGTATCACGTTTGTGCCTACACCCTAGTTTTTAATGTGCGTTACGGCCCTAACAACAAACTACAAGTTAGAGAATTAAGCAAACTAAAACCACTGTTTCCATTCGTAATAGGGCAATCTGTGTGTTTGTCAAGGAAGGAAATAGAAAGCTTTGATTTGCAGTAGTTTCGATTAAATTTGTTTTAACTCCGCCGAGTCCAACACACTTCCAGTCTAGACGCTCAATCCTGCATGAGATCTTCACAGACCTACCTTGGGTAGGCTTAAATTCGCTGGTCGCTGCCTCCGAACAAAAGCTGAGTCACACTTCAATCTGATAATATGGGACCCCGGCCGGCTGCCTGCGAGTTCGAAGGAAACTGTCATTCCCTGATACGATCTCTAGGGACACGGCGATGGAATCCCTCGGCAGGACCGGCCAAGTGAAATAGACGGCGGCAGGGTGCAAAATGTATTTTGGATGCCACCTTTGCCAAATTATGATGATGAGAAATGAGTTTGCATTTGAGATATGTATGTAAACTCGAATAAGCGTCCCTCTAATAACCCTCTCCCTAAAAAATACCTTACCGTTTATGACCCCCAAAATTCACACTAAGGCTACAATAATAGCATTTACTGTCATGAAAATAAATCTAAACGTTTACTCCACATATTGGGTGCGGTCAACAGAAAATCTCCTCCCCTTTGAAACGCCGATCCTCCAGGCAGCCCACGCAACAGTTTTCCCATAAGGAGTCAAGGGTATAGCCGCATCTCTCTCAAAGCTGTTGCAGGCTTCAGAATATTAGGGGTGGGGGCACGATAAAGAAACATTAAGAGAATATTGGGGGCACAACCACTCCCCTATTATCATTTCCTCATAATTTTGTAAAATATTGGGAGGGGTACGTTCCCCACCCCTGTAAGGCCCTGTCTCTATAAAGACCCCTTTCCCCTAAGCATAAATATCATTAAAACAACAATGACTTGGGTTTGTTTCGTTTGAGTTTGAAAAAGGGGGACCAAATGTTATTCATAGAAACAACTGTAACGAGCTAGTTTATAGCATCTGAGACTTGTGTGTCTGAGACAAAAATACAAAAAAACGGGAAAAGTTATTTCAAATAATAAGCCCTTTTCCATAAAAGGCTCCCCCTTGTCAAAGTATTTAGAATGAAACAGTATTATGCGGAGTGCTGTGAAGTGCACGGAGGTAAACTTGCGAATCGCAAACTAGTCCATATGAATTAAGTAATACCACCAAACAGCCTTAATAAAATCGCATTCAATTTACTTGAGGTTATATCTGAACAGATAGATACAAATACTGTACATAAAACTGTACAAGGCAAACGGACCAAACAGCAAGCACAAGAAATCATAAACACTGACCTGTTGTTAGGTCTGTTTGCGTGGAGCTTTGACTAAATCTAGAGTATATTTATACTTTCCTACTTATCTAGCGCGCTTTTCTTGTTCCGTGATAATAAAGCAAAAGGCTTGGTTGCCTCCTTTCAGCTACGATATCAGATGTTGCTGGATTTGACAAGACTTTCGGGACCCAGCAAACAAGGTGTTATAGTTTACAGAAAACGCATGATCTCTTTTATTAGATCCTAGGAACGGACCATACAGAAAATTGAAAGGGGATGTGTTAGTGTGCGTGTGTGTGTGTGTGTGTGGGGGGGGGGATTGCTAACGACGGAATTACGAGCAGGAAGGGTGGAATTATATTATGTTGCGTGTGGCGCTGCACGACATCTCCTTTTGTGTGCAGCAAGTCTGATTTCCTTATATCCGTGGCGATTGAATTGGTTAGACCATAAATCTAGTACTCCAATCACCGAGTTGTACGACAACATATCTGCAAAAGCGGACGCGCCCTTGTCTCCGATTTCTTTACAGTGTACGACTAGTTCCCTTAAAACGCCGTTCTTTGACAATATCTCTGCAATTACTACAGCATCAGGGTCATCAATTCCGGCGCCAATTCTGTCGGCGTCAAAAATAGTTAGACTCTTTAGTGACGGATTCTGTAATAAAGACGTAGCAATGACCTCTATGTGTCCTTGTGTAGGAATTTTCAGTTTTTCAATTACTGTGTTTTGTGACAGCCTATCTGCAACACGAGATGAGAGGACATCACCATAAAGCTCTAACGACTTGATTGATTTATTGAGAGCTAGAGCTGACGCAATGGCCCTTTCATCAATAGGCCCTATGGCTTTAATGTAGCCTATTCTTAATTCGTCTATCACTTTGCTCTGTTGTATTTGCTCTGCAAGTGCAAATGAATTGTGAAATGAAATGAAATGAAGTGCAAATAAATGAATGAAATGAAGTGCAAATGAAATGAAATGAAGTGCAAATGAATTGTGAGAGGCTCCATGAAATAAAATGAAATGAAGTGCAAATGAATGAAATGAAATGAAGTGCAAATGAATTGTGAGAGGCTCCATCAACTCGGTTTTTCTATCTTCACATGCAGACATATCTTTGCAGTAGAAAAAAGAGCAACAAAGAAACCTCTGCAAAGGGAGTGCTATTTATAAAAAGTAATGCTTCGCATTTCTCAGATTTCAGTAGTCTAGTAGATATTCCATATATTGAACATTTCACAGGGGCGGATATCACTTTTTGCTGAAGGAGGGGTTTGGCTCTCTGTGACAAAGGGGGAGGGGGTATTTTTTTGTTGCATATGGCAAAGGGGGGGGGGTCTTAAACCCTCTAGCCCCCCCCCCCCCACTAGATCAGCTTTATTTTATCCATAAAGCCTCCAACAAAAGAAAATACTAGCACAGAATCTATTTAAAACTCTAAGTGTGATTTCTTTCGCTTTTATTTTCGTAGTTGACATATGCAGACAACCTGGTGTTTAACGTGTGTGACAATGCACCTTTTGAAGTCCTAAAGAAGTGCTCTAAGATGAAGAAATTCCATGAACACATTGCCGCCATCCCAGGGATCAAAGCGTGGCTTGAGAAGCGTCCCAAAACTTCCATGTAAAGACCATCACATCACCAACTTAATCATAACTGAGTACTTGTAACTCAAATAACACTTCCATATTTAGACACCAACTTTCCACGACGGTTTCTACAAAATAAATCGTCTTTCTGATTGATTGCTTGATTCTGTTTTTACCCTTTTATTCGCATTTACTTTATTTGGCATTCCAGCAGTCGAATAGCCTGTACCCCTTTTTACATTTTTACAAACAAGAGTGGAATTTACTTCAGATTCTCGGTGAATGCAGACAAAAAAGACTCTAAATGAACCTTATTTGACAGTGCGCTATTGAAAGGGCAAATACGATTTTGATGATCATTTAAACGATTACACATAACCATTAGAGCTAGGGCTGACGCAATGGCACTTTTACCAATAGGCCCACAGGTACTTTTTTCATTGCTGCCTATTCTTAATTTGTCTATCACTTTGCTCTGTTTTATTTTCTCTGCAAGTGCAACAGAGCCCTCATCGGAAATGATGACTATATCGAGGCGCACCCTCTTCAGATTCGTGTTTCATGGTTTTTAAGAGATGCGCCGCCTGATAATCCTTCATAAGCCAAAAACTACTTTTTCTAAAACATTGTTCCGTGATAACATCTCGACCAGGCTATTTAGAAATTGAAAACGACGAGGCAGCTTCAGAGTCTTGATTGATACATTGTCTTTTAAAGCGTTAGCAATAACATCTACATGCTTAGGTTCCATGTCGTTTATTGTAAGCTCTTTCAAAAGCGTACTGCTAGAAATCATTTTAGCAATCGCCTTAACACAATCATCTTCGCATCCTTGAAAGGAAAGGTCCAGACTTCTCAGGGACTTGTTATCTTTTAACGCATTGACAACACGAATGTTTAATGGAAAGTCCAATTGTAAGATCTCTATCACGTTATTATGTTCGATAAGATCCGCCAAAGCCAGCAAGGCTTTATCTGGATGGATACCAAGTGAATGTAACCTTAAACATCTCAGTGAAGTGTTTTGCTTGAGAACTGTTAGAATTTTTTGTATTATCCCGCTCACCAGGGAAAACTCAGCAAAAAAGGTAAAAAGAGAGAGTTCTACAGTCCCCGTGTTCTTCGCTTCAGCAACACTCACATCAGAAACAGGTAGAGAACAAGTCCCGTGATGCACCGCGCCAGGTTGGTAAGACAACCAATGGCACAGACCTGATACAACCCTTTTGTTTTTGTAAAAAGGGTTAAATATAACATATTTCGGGAGATAGAGGGCCACCTCAGGGAGGATATCTTGATTTTGTCGGTTACACTCATCTAAAAATTCACAAATCCATCCAATTACAATAAAATACACCGTAGAAGATGGTACGCGATCCAAAACATTGCATCGATCCTGATTCTTGAGATCTTTCCATCCAGATTCCAACACTTTCCCGAGACACTTGACGGCAACACATGACCTATCTGGACCGATCATAGAAACGATATCATAGTGAAGAAACGTCCTTAGTACATCAGAATCAACATACCAGAAAACATCCTCATCACCTTGAGACAAACAACAAGCAAAATGCAATGCCGCAAGATAATCCTGCAGTGATTTGTGCAAGAAGGAATACGAGACTTCCTGGCATCGGATTTTCTTGGACGCCTTGTTCTTTACTACAAATCCAATTTTTAAAAGATCTCGAGGAAGGTCTTTTGCCGTAAAGGTCAACTTATCTTCCAAGAGTGCATCAAATGCGTACTTTCCTATTTTCAAAATTAGATCACGGTAGTGCCCCCCTTCAATTTCCTTGTCATCCACTGACAAACCTTCTCTCTTGACAAACCTTTTGGCCAAGCAAAATATAAATTCTTTGTACAATGTCGTGATGTTGAGGCTTGGTGGAGATGTGAGAAATTCCTTATTGTCTTCTATGATCACACAAAGCATAGCAGCATGTAGAGGGTTACAAAGCAGCTCCCGTGTGTATCTCTCACGAATAAGATGCAAAAGTTGATCTGGTACCCCACCAACAAATGATCTAAAGTAATCTAGAATTAGCTGCTCTCCACTGCTACTTTCAATCCCCTTTATCTCTAAACTCGCATCGAAACAGTTCTTTACCTCAGCTTGCATTCGATTTCTACGACTAGTCATGAGGATGAAGCTCTGTGGCAGAGCCTTTTTGCATAGGATTTTGTGAAGAGCTTTCTCAGAAGTGTTAAGCTCGTCATAACCATCAATGACCAGGGCGACTCTTTTTTCGTTGTTGCATATGTATTCGATGATTCGCTCCTTATCCTCGCCTGCGTAATTTTCAGGGATCTCTTGTCGCAAGATATCTTTCCAGTCTTCAGTATCGACGATCTCACGGCATTTCAGCAGCAGGACAATTTCGACTTCAGCAGGGAAAGGACTGGTTGAGTTGCTGGAATGTTCTGACAAAGAGAATAAAATAAAGTATCACCATAAAGCTATCAAATTCTGTGGGATCCAAATAAGTATACATCTCTTATTTGAGATGGAAACATTTTGAGATAAACATGTTTCCGTATTCAAAGAGCACTCACACTTATTTTTGGTCGCGTAGCTATTTTGGATAAAAGGACTAAAAACTATCAAAAGGCAAGGGCCTTGCCAAGACGTGGATACAATGGATCACTTTTGTGATAACAATGCAGCATGTAGTCCCCTCACAAGCAGTTGTATTTGATTGTTTCGGTCGAATCAACAACTTTATCCCCTATAAAATCTATAAGTTGCAATGAGATATAAAAATTAATTAATTATATGTGAAGGGACTGGCTACCGAAAAACTAAAAAAAATTAATAAGAGAGGATTAACCAGCAGGCCTGAACACAGGATTTACGTTTGTTTGTTTGTTTTTTTTTTGGGGGGGGAGGGGGAGGGGAAATCCAAAAAGGACATGAGTTTTACGGAGAGGGAGGGGGGGGGGGCTGTTTTAATCTGACCATCTGACCCCCGAAAGAACAGAGATTGACTATTTATGACATTGCAGTAACTCCATGGGACGCTTATTATCGGATTTGGCTACAAAAATGTTTGACTTTATGACACAACATAAAGACCTAGAATACACTTTTCATCTAATGCGCTTATTCTTTATAGTTTTGTCTACAGATAGCATGTCTATTGCGAACCGGAAGTGGACTTTACGCCATTGTGTGTGTGGGGGCGGGGAGCTGCACCCCCCTGGTTGCGTGCCTAGCTAGACTAAGCGTTATCATGTAATATTGTTTTAGTCGGTACTAATACACACACAAAATACATACACACACAAAAAAAGAACCACCACATACAAGCTAGTCTGTAAAACGTTCGTTTTGATTGCTAAGGTAAAAAAATATGATATTAAGAAAGCCTTGATTAGTTAGGTTTACATTTGAGTCAACACACACGGCAACGCACACACACACAAGTCTTGTTCGTAGGCTTTGCATATCCACGACTAAAAAATAAATTATAATAAAGAAGGAGGGGTCGAGTGGAAGTAGGAAAGACTGCATTAAAAAGTCTGTGAGGGGTAGTCCCAGAATCCCACGTCTGCAATGTCCCGTTTCATTAATTAACATAATGTCAAACAAACTAAAATACTTACTGCAGGAATTTGATGATTTGATGAATGACAAAATAATCTTGTAAATGAAACATAGATGAAGTTTAAATACCTGTGCTAGAAAAACAAGGTCCTTCTTCGCCACTGCTTGAATCATCTAAAAAAGAATAATGCTGTCATGGGTATGGTGCAATTATAAAACGAGATCTGGCATTTAACTCTGTTTCGTAAGTACCTTCCATGGTTACTTTTACACTAACAGGATACATACTTTCACAAGCAAACAAAATCAAGCTGTTTCTCATTTTACCAGAACTGTAAAAACAGAAAAACTTAAGATACCTGAGTTAAAAAAAATATCATATTCATCTTCGCTGATGCTTGAATTAGACATATCGCAATAATAATGTCATTGTGAGAATGGTGACATTAATAAACCAAAAACTCTGTGAGCCAACTCGTGAATGCAGATGTATTTTCTACTTACTTTTTTGTGTGCATAAAATTTATACAGGATACTGAACAAAGTATCAAGTATGAACAAACCCAAAATTTGAGAATACATAAAAATGTCCTTTTTCTTTATTTCTTTTCGATATAATGACACACCAATTACAGTATTATCAACTATCATTATAAAAAGTGAAACAAAAAATTCAGTGGGGATCGAACTCTGGTCAACCTAAAATGTGTCTTTTAGTCGTAAAATAATGTTATACCATGCTGTGTGCGCTCTAAAATAAAAGCATTTTCATCACTATGCGACAATAATTTATGCAAATGCTTTTGATTATGGATGGCGCAAATTTAAAAACTTTCACCGTAAACGCTTTTAAAGTGCGCGTAACACAAGAGTTTTTATTTATAGTTTGAGTCATCCTCGGGGACCCAAGGGTGTCGCGGAGGTCAGTGCTCGCCTCCGCTGATCTCTGCGACACCCTGGGTCCCTGGAGATGAGTTTGAGTAACCATGGTACATTAATTTTGAATCGTTCCTTATGATTCCTTATTTTTTCAAGCGTTTCTTTTTATTTCTCTTTGTTTGCATCTCATGGTAAAAATAATGTAGAACACTAAACAAATGTCTCCTGTCTAATCCAGACAATTGAAGAGACGACTTAATAGTACACCTGCACAAAATGTCAAACTTAATTCTGTGACCGTTTCGAGATTAAAAGCAGTACTTATTAGCTTTCTACTTTTTTTTTCAATGCTTTGAGAAAAAAGGAGCTGGCAAAAACCAGCTATCGCTTGCAGCCGGCTGCTATATTAAACCCTGGATTATAATTGCAACATTGAGCCTGGGGATGGGAGGAGCATTCCATTTTATAGCGGAACCTCAAAAACAATATACCCAGTGTGATTTTCATTTCCGAATAAAATAAGCGGCCATTTAATACTCATTTTAATAATAATCAGTGATTAAATCAGATGTTTATTTCTGCTCAGTAGCCTACCTTGTAAAGATTACCTGAAATTACTTCTAAAACTAATATATATTTGTTTAGTTTAAAATAAACGTCCCATGTTTTATTCAAGACTACTTCCAGTCCAAAACTGCTTTGGGTGTAAGTTACAAAAACTGACAAATTTGCTGTTACTTTCAGAATTCCTAGGTTTTCATACATCCATTGACATATATTTTATTTGTCTATTAACCCATTGACTCCTGGCTTTTTTGGAGCCGATTTTACAAAAAACAGACTGAAAACAGATACCTTCCCCCTATTCTGAGTTTTATACAGCCCGTCAAAGTCAAACACAGCTGCACCTAGTCAGCGGTATCTAAGCTTTCCAACAGTGCTTCGCGGTCCCCACTTTTAATCCCTCGTCATTGTGCTGAAGCCAGCACAAGTTGATGGTTGCTTGTACTTTTCATCAAAAATACAGCTATGAGCAAATGAGGAGAGTGTCTCAGGACATCATGAAGTCTTTGGGGCATAATTGAGTGCTTTGCTTATGTATATTTGCAAGCAAAGGTGGATTCATGATGATTTTTTCTTGTTTGGCTTTGCCTGGATAAGAAAATAATTTTCTAATGAATCACCACAGCTCTCCTAAATGCTGTCTTTTCTGAAACCAAATTGATCCCAAAATTGTTTGGACTGCTATTCTGGGTCTGTATGACCTGTAATTGATTTGTTTGGCTTCGGGGTGAAAAGACTTATAAAAAACCATCTGACTTTGGGGAGAGGAGTGTTGACTGGCCCTCCCCTCGTGAATATTTCCCTGGATCTCCCAGAATGCTTTTCAATCCGTAAAGGCATCTTCGTGGTTTTACAAGCCTTCAAGGAGTGGACATTGTGTTTTGAGGCCATGGAAATGAACCTGGAGGATCAGAATAAAGGTATCTATTTGTGTCTTGAGCTGTGTTTGCTGATCTCTCTCCCTTGTGTGGTATTTTGAGCGTTTTATTGAGAGGGGTGATTCTGTTTTTCTCTCCTTGTTCGATTTGAGATTTGTCAAAGAACCTGTGCTGTTATTTGGCTTAAGAGTAGATGCCAACACCTTGGTTGGATGCATATCTGCAAGACTATTTATCCCTTAGACTGATGCCCGAGTATCTTCATCTTGTTGTGTTTATTTTGCATTTATGAATTTTTTGGGTTGTGGGTACTTCCCAAAGCCGGTACAGGCCGGTTGAGGGGCCAATGTGTTTACCACACACCCTAAAAAATCATGCTTGCCTCACTGCCTGAGAACAATGCCTTTTTCGCAAGCTTAGGTGCATACAACAGTGTAGGCAAATTCTGCTTGATAGGCAAACAAGCCTCCTTTAAGTTATGGCTGATATTCTAACAGATAATTTTTATGTTAAAACCATTGGGAAACCACAGGGAGCCCAAATTCTATAAAAATATTTGCCTTTATAAATTCAAAGCAGCAGTGTCAACCCACTTTTGGTACTTTCCCTGTATATACACTGTTAAAGTAATCTTATTACAAAACCTTACCTGAATCTAATGTTTTCGTGGGCATTTTTTTCTAAAAAAGCTATGCATATCATCCCTATCAATGAGTCCAGTCGAGTCCAAGTAAAAAAAATTCTATTTTCTAGGTTAAAGATATTCACTTGCTAGAAATGGCATATATGTGATCCAATCCACTGGTGTATGTCACAGCACAAGTCTAAAAGGTCTAGTTATTTTGATTAAAATCTAGGGGTGATTGATTAACCCATTGACTCCTGGCTTTTTTGGAGCTGAATTTACAAAAAACAGACTGAAAACAGATACCTCCCCCCTATTCTGAGTTTTATACAGCCCGTCAAAGTCAAACACAGCTGCACCTAGTCAGAGGTATCCAAGCTTTCCAACAGTGCTTCGCGGTCCCCACTTTTAATCCCTCGTCATTGTGCTGAAGCCAGCACAAGTTGATGGTTGCTTGTACTTTTCATCAAAAATACAGCTATGAGCAAATGAGGAGAGTGTCTCAGGACATCATGAAGTCTTTTGGGGCATAATTGAGTGCTTTGCTTATGTATATTTGCAAGCAAAGGTGGATTCATGATGATTTTTTCTTGTTTGGCTTTGCCTGGATGAGAAAAACATTTTCTAATGAATCACCACAGCTCTCCTAAATGCTGTCTTTTCTGAAACCAAATTGATCCCAAAATTGTTTGGACTGCTATTCCGGATCTGTATGACCTGCAATTGATTTGTTTGGCTTCGGGGTGAAAAGACTTATAAATAACCATCTGACTTTGGGGAGAGGAGTGTTGACTGGCCCTCCCCTCGTGAATTTTCCCATGGATCTCCCAGAATGCTTTTCAATCCGTAAAGGCATCTTCGTGGTTTTACAAGCCTTCAAGGAGTGGACATTGTGTTTTGAGGCCATGGAAATGAACCTGGAGGATCAGAATAAAGGTATCTATTTGTGTCTTGAGCTCTGTTTGCTGATCTCTCTCCCTTGTGTGGTATTTTCAGCGTTTTATCGAGAGGGGTGATTCTGTTTTTCTCTCCTTGTTCGATTTGAGATTTGTCAAAGAACCTGTGCTATTATTTGGCTTAAGAGTAGATGCCAACACCTTGGTTGGATGCATATCTGCAAGACTATTTATCCCTTAGACTGATGCCCGAATATCTTCATCTTGTTGTGTTTATTTTGCATTTATGAATTTTTTGGGTTGTGGGTACTTCCCAAAGCCGGTACAGGCCGGTTGAGGGGTCAATGTGTTTACCACACACCCTAAAAAATCATGCTTGCCTCACTGCCTGAGAACAATGCCTTTTTCGCAAGCTTAGGTGCATACAACAGTGTAGGCAAATTCTGCTTGAAAGACAAACAAGCCTCCTTTAAGTTATGGCTGATATTCTAACAGATAATTTTTATGTTAAAACCATTGGGAAACCACAGGGAGCCCAAATTCTATAAAAATATTTGCCTTTATAAATTCAAAGCAGCAGTGTCAACCCACTTTTGGTACTTTTCCTGTATATTCACTGTTAAAGTAATCTTATCACAAAACCTTACCTGAATCTAATGTTTTGTTGGGCATTTTTTTCTAAAAAAGCTATGCATATCATCCCTATCAATGAGTCCAGTCGAGTCCAAGTAAAAAAAATTCTATTTTCTAGGTTAAAGATATTCACTTGCTAGAAATGGCATATATGTGATCCAATCCACTGGTGTATGTCACAGCACAAGTCTAAAAGGTCTAGTTATTTTGATTAAAATCTAGGGGTGGTTGATTAACCCATTGACTCCTGGCTTTTTTGGAGCTGATTTTACAAAAAACAGACTGAAAACAGATACCTCCCCCCTATTCTGAGTTTTATACAGCCCGTCAAAGTCAAACACAGCTGCACCTAGTCAGAGGTATCCAAGCTTTCCAACAGTGGGTCGCGGTCCCCACTTTTAATCCCTCGTCATTGTGCTGAAGCCAGCACAAGTTGATGGTTGCTTGTACTTTTCATCAAAAATACAGCTATGAGCAAATGAGGAGAGTGTCTCAGGACATCATGAAGTCTTTGGGGCATAATTGAGTGCTTTGCTTATGTATATTTGCAAGCAAAGGTGGATTCATGATGATTTTTTCTTGTTTGGCTTTGCCTGGATGAGAAAATAATTTTCTAATGAATCACCACAGCTCTCCTAAATGCTGTCTTTTCTGAAACCAAATTGATCCCAAAATTGTTTGGACTGCTATTCTGGGTCTGTATGACCTGTAATTGATTTGTTTGGCTTCGGGGTGAAAAGACTTATAAAAAACCATCTGACTTTGGGGAGAGGAGTGTTGACTGGCCCTCCCCTCGTGAATATTTCCCTGGATCTCCCAGGATGCTTTTCAATCCGTAAAGGCATCTTCGTGGTTTTACAAGCCTTCAAGGAGTGGACATTGTGTTTTGAGGCCATGGAAATGAACCTGGAGGATCAGAATAAAGGTATCTATTTGTGTCTTGAGCTGTGTTTGCTGATCTCTCTCCCTTGTGTGGTATTTTGAGCGTTTTATCGAGAGGGGTGATTCTGTTTTTCTCTCCTTGTTCGATTTGAGATTTGTCAAAGAACCTGTGCTATTATTTGGCTTAAGAGTAGATGCCAACACCTTGGTTGGATGCATATCTGCAAGACTATTTATCCCTTAGACTGATGCCCGAGTATCTTCATCTTGTTGTGTTTATTTTGCATTTATGAATTTTTTGGGTTGTGGGTACTTCCCAAAGCCGGTACAGGCCGGTTGAGGGTGTCAATGTGTTTACCACACACCCTAAAAAATCATGCTTGCCTCACTGCCTGAAAACAATGCCTTTTTCGCAAGCTTAGGTGCATACAACAGTGTAGGCAAATTCTGCTTGAAAGACAAACAAGCCTCCTTTAAGTTATGGCTGATATTCTAACAGGTAATTTTTATGTTAAAACCATTGGGAAACCACAGGGAGCCCAAATTCTATAAAAATATTTGCCTTTATAAATTCAAAGCAGCAGTGTCAACCCACTTTTGGTACTTTTCCTGTATATTCACTGTTAAAGTAATCTTATCACAAAACCTTACCTGAATCTAATGTTTTGTTGGGCATTTTTTTCTAAAAAAGCTATGCATATCATCCCTATCAATGAGTCCAGTCGAGTCCAAGTAAAAAAAATTCTATTTTCTAGGTTAAAGATATTCACTTGCTAGAAATGGCATATATGTGATCCAATCCACTGGTGTATGTCACAGCACAAGTCTAAAAGGTCTAGTTATTTTGATTAAAATCTAGGGGTGGTTGATTAACCCATTGACTCCTGGCTTTTTTGGAGCTGATTTTACAAAAAACAGACTGAAAACAGATACCTCCCCCCTATTCTGAGTTTTATACAGCCCGTCAAAGTCAAACACAGCTGCACCTAGTCAGAGGTATCCAAGCTTTCCAACAGTGCGCGGTCTTCGCGGTCCCCACTTTTAATCCCTCGTCATTGTGCTGAAGCCAGCACAAGTTGATGGTTGCTTGTACTTTTCATCAAAAATACAGCTATGAGCAAATGAGGAGAGTGTCTCAGGACATCATGAAGTCTTTGGGGCATAATTGAGTGCTTTGCTTATGTATATTTGCAAGCAAAGGTGGATTCATGATGATTTTTTCTTGTTTGGCTTTGCCTGGATGAGAAAATAATTTTCTAATGAATCACCACAGCTCTCCTAAATGCTGTCTTTTCTGAAACCAAATTGATCCCAAAATTGTTTGGACTGCTATTCTGGGTCTGTATGACCTGCAATTGATTTGTTTGGCTTCGGGGTGAAAAGACTTATAAAAAACCATCTGACTTTGGGGAGAGGAGTGTTGACTGGCCCTCCCCTCGTGAACATTTCCCTGGATCTCCCAGGATGCTTTTCAATCCGTAAAGGCATCTTCGTGGTTTTACAAGCCTTCAAGGAGTGGACATTGTGTTTTGAGGCCATGGAAATGAACCTGGAGGATCAGAATAAAGGTATCTATTTGTGTCTTGAGCTGTGTTTGCTGATCTCTCTCCCTTGTGTGGTATTTTGAGCGTTTTATTGAGAGGGGTGATTCTGCTTTTCTCTCCTTGTTCGATTTGAGATTTGTCAAAGAACCTGTGCTGTTATTTGGCTTAAGAGTAGATGCCAACACCTTGGTTGGATGCATATCTGCAAGACTATTTATCCCTTAGACTGATGCCTGAGTATCTTCATCTTGTTGTGTTTATTTTGCATTTATGAATTTTTTGGGTTGTGAGTACTTCCCAAAGCCGGTACAGGCCGGTTGAGGGGTCAATGTGTTTAGCAGATTTTGTTAAATGTTGAAAAAACTAGTTTATGTATTTCCAGATCAAAATAATCAGAAAATCTCTATGCTAAAATTGGTAGCTTTAGCAAATCAGGGCAAAAAACTTCATATATCGACAATTCTATTTTTACCACAGAATTGTAATTACACTACAAGACAAAAGGAGATTTGCACTAAAAGATCATGTGACTGTTTGGGTGGCAAACTAGCACACACTCCTAGGCTTTTAGTGGCAAAATAACAGCAACAAAAAGCAACTTACTTAGTGATTACAAATAGAGCCAGAGTAATTGTTTTTTTTTTATCTGAAATTGTCTATTTCATTTAAAGATTTTATCCTTTTTAGCATTCTCCGGCATGAAGGGCAAAGTCAGTTCTGTGTATATTTTGGCTTGCATTTGCCACCGAAGAGGTCACATAATGCACATAACTACAAAAAATGCAGTGAAATACAGTATAGAGGTATTTTTGTGGAATTATTGAAAACTACACTCGCAAAAACAGGTCAATGGTGTTAAACTGTATGTTGCAGGAAGAAAAAATAATCAGAAATTGTAAACAGAACTTACCAGTTTGTTCACACCTCTGGACACTAAGGGCCCAGGAGTTGACAAGCTTTTTACACAAGGTTGTCTTCCCAACACCTGGGTTCCCCTCAAGAAGCACCCTTTTCATACGCTTTTTTGTTTTTGACTTAAACAAGTCATTAATCTTTACATTCTCACTGATGGTAGGTTCTTTAAACAGCTTTTTCAGGGTGAACATGGGGTCTGACTCAATCCATGGCAGAGGAGTGATGTCTGTGGTACCCCCAGTTGAGTATTCCTCTATGAGGAAATCTACCCACTTCTTGATGGCTGCAATAGATAAGGTGTTTCAAGCCTGTGATCAGTATTTTCAATCATTATCTCTATCTTTATCATCCAGGTCTTTTAACAAGTGCCCCAAAGGTGTGCTGTGGGCCTGATCTTATGGTTTGTGGGTGTGTCTGGCGAGGGGGTGCCAACTTATATGGAAGAAATGAAAAAAAAGTATAAACACACAGCTGCAGTTTTTAAAAATCCTTGATTTGAATAGGTGCTTTTCTAATATTTTGCAGCATAGAAGGGGTGCTAATTGGAAGTGACACACTACAAAGAGCATTTATGGTAAGTATATTAGGTGATTTTAAATCCACAAAATATTCATAGAGTTAATGGTTCACCTTTTTCTTGCTTGACCAATTCTTCATGTTCAGCTGCTGCCTTGTCTCTTTCAGCGTCCTTTTTAATTGCCTGGATTCCTTTTTGTAAGTTCTGGAAATGCTGGCAAACATCTTGGAAACCCTTGGCAACATTCTGGTCAATACCCTGTACTTTCTCATGAACGCTCTGGACTTGCTGGCCAACATCTTTGAAACCCTTGGCAACATGCTGGCCAACATCTTGCACTGAACTTTGAACTTTGCTCACTTCCTGCAGTATGTCGACATCAGATTCTCTCCAGTCCTTTAGCAATCTTACATAGGCTGTCTCACCTGGGCGTGTTTTCAGATCATGGATATCACTTGCGCTGACACCAAGTGCAACTAATGCGGCAGAGATCTCCTTCCAGTATTTCTCAAACTGAGCGTCATCAATGGATGCATGAGTGGCATGTGCATAGAGATTGTTTCTGCAGTACTTGATTCTCGCAAGGTGTGCTTCTGGTGATGTGTCACCTGCAGCTGGAAGTGCATCCCATCCGGTTATAGGAGGAGTCAGTCCACAGATGTTTCTCAGAAGAATGAAGAGAAGGGTAACGTCAAAGTCATGTGACGTGGGTGGGTGGGAGCCATGCTTGGGGTACAGCGTGTTCCACTGGGTGTTGTTGATAACTGGCTTCCTCCCTCTTGGTGGCCTCCACAGGTTATGGAGAACTCCATGGTTTACAGGATCATTCAAGACAGTAGTCAGGTTTGAAGGAGGGTGGATGGAGTCAAACTTCTTTCGCAGTCCGGAACTCCCACCATCAACAAGCAATCGACAGAGCTTTAAAAAGTTCTCTGCATGTTTTTCAGCAGAGGACATTTCAAGGACCTACAAATAGGAAAAAGAAACTGATGGTCAATACTTGGGAAATAACAAGAGGAAAATTGTTCTTTATCGAGTAAGGTGAGCAGAATAGATATACATTTAGGCTTGAGAATTGTTCTTTGTATTAGTATGCTAATGATATCAAATCAGACTGGAAGCAAGCCTCGCGAACTCAAACTCTGGATGGATACAGAAACCAGTTTGAATTCGGATGAAAATTGATGGAAATTCAAGGAATATAGAGCTTACTTCGAAAAAACAAAAGGGAATTCGAGTAGTCCAAGCTCGAGTTAGCGGTTGTAGTATTATGCAAATGCTATAAGTTTTATGCTTGATTGATCGGCTAGATTGATCTAAACTACCGATGAAACTCATTAAAACCAGCAAAATATGACTCTTAAAAGAATCAAAGTCAGAAAAAAAAATGAAAGAGTATGACAAATCGATTGCTACTTTGTCCAAGAGCAGTTAAATGCTGTAAAGTATTACAGAGTTGCCTTAATCGAATGATTTGTTGCTCGGACATCTAGCTGAAACAGGAAATAAGTTTATAAATCAGCAAAGGATTGTTATTGTAAATAGTTTTGTCAAAGATTTTGCTGTAAACAGATTTGTAAATAGCTTTTATTTATTTTGTTTCTGTTGAGGGCCATGCGTACATTATCATTGTGATATTAAGTGAATCCCTCATTAAAAAAAGGCATCTAGAAGCTGTGTTTGCCGTTGTGGCTGGCTTGAAATGAATCAAAGGCATTGGAATGCATCAAAGCAAAGAAAACCCTCACAATCCATGATTAGGTACCTAACAAACTATCTGATATAAAAATAATTCTTCGAGATGGAGGGATTTACCTGTTAAAGTCGATTTTGCGCGTCCAACCCTCACATCTTTCTTCCTCCCCTCACATCGTCTTACGAAACTGAAAGTGCAATCTCGTGACTTCTGTACATACGGGATATCTCGTGGCTATTTTGGGTATCTTATAGGGCCCCCGCTCCAGTCTCGTACCCAGACGCCGCGCGGTGCATGACGGTCAGGATGCGGTTTCAGGGTCGGAATTCGATTGACGTCTGGCAAAACTCAGGAAATATCTTGCAAGTTTTTCAAATATCTTGCAAGCAGCGTTTTTATGACCGTTTTTTTACTTTTTTTTGCGCACAAGTCCAAGGGCCTACCTACACACACTCGTTGTAAACCATTTAGTTTTATTTTCGGTGGTTCCCTGTTCAATTAGACGATATTTTCGTTTCGTAAAACCCAAGACGGCGGACGACACTGGTGAGCTCGATACATCATTTCATGAAATGAATTTGGATGGTCTGAGTGTTCTGGCACTCATTTCAACTCATACTGCTCTGGTTGGATTGTATTTATCACAAATATACACTTTCAGATATATAATTCAAGCACATACTGTCTTTATGTTCCCTAGAAGAAGCTCAATAGCGAGGAAGTCACTATTCGCACATGACCTTACGCCGAATTCCAAACTCCAGGAAAGTATTTAGGCTATTTCTGCAGTTGTCATGTGCACATGGAATTTTACAGGCAAGAAATGCAGTATGTATAGGTCCTTCTTCGTCTGTGAAAATTCGTAACATTTTTGCTCGCCGATTTAGTCCGCCATCTTGGATCTGTAATCTGCCAGTCGTTATTTTTTTTCCGTCCTCGCGTCAGGATTCCTGTGGATGTCACGCAAATCAGATAACGACTGGGTACGAGTCTGCCCCCGCCCCCGAATGGTCTTTTATGCGAGCACTTGCGAGCACTCCGTTTTTTATGCGAGACCGAGCATTTTTTGGCGGAAAAAATTGCACAAGGATGCGAGCACGGCGGAAAAATTGCGCACAGCGGAAAAAAATGAACGAGCATGCGAGCACGGCGAAAAAAATTGCGCGGGCATTAGCCGAAAATATATATAAGACTTATTTTTTATGTCCGTCCATTCGTCTGTCTGTCTGTAATTAAGTAAACATCCGAAACACACCTATTTCATCAGACTAGTGCAATTAAAGCTGAAATCGTTGATCCAATGCGCATGCCAGCTTATCTAAGATCTATGAAATGTCATGACATTTTAGATCCGTGTATCGAGCACGGGCGTAGGCCCAGGATTGGCCGGAGGGGGGTGGGGGGGGGGGGGAGGTGCGCAGTCATAGGTATCACATGGAAAAAGCATAGTATAAGAAAATTCCTTAATAGGAAACGACCCACTTTTTGCCCGCCAAGGGGGGATTTTGTAACAATGGTCTACACTGCTGTCTACATACAGTGTTGAGTATAGACTTTTTCGTTCAAATTTGGAACAGGACCAATGATATTCGGTAACTGTTGACGGTGAGCGACTAGCCAAAAATCCCCCCACACACACACACACACAAATAAAATAAAAGAAAGAAAAAAAAAACACGCATCACAACTCAATGCCAAACTTTTTATTTCTTCAATATTAATTCTTAGCTTTTGAGATAATACAAAAAGCAAAGAAATTCTTGATATTTCTCGTTTTTTCTATCGCCACAGAGGCGGTAATTGCCAGGTCGAAATCGTGTTATTTCTTGTACGGGGCAAGACATTCAAGTCAAAATTTATGCAGTCATAATGTATATCTGCTTTTTTAGGTGCTCCATTTTGGCCCCCTCTGCCTCCGCACGTTCCACGGCGGCGTTGCCATGCCTGATAATAATCTGGAAACTGTCGCAATTAGGGCAGGTGTCCACGTGAGGCTTACGGAACGAGAGGCTAAACGTTTTGAATATTCTCCTATAAGAAGTAAAACTCACGGACCGATGTCGACCCTTCCAATGCCTTTCTTGGCTAAGAAATCCCGCCATAATTGTTAGATGACAAGTATTGCTTCTCCTTTGTAAATGCGCGAGCGTAATGGGACTGTGAACGGTCATAGCTTCTGAAATGCTCAACGACCTGGAAAAGTGAAAAAAAAAGAAACACACACAATCATCTGTCACTTAATCAATGAATCAATCAATCATTCAAACAGTGAGTGGCTTCAGTTTTTTGTAACGGACGCTCTTGATCGTTTTGACCCTACTTCCAGGCAATTGGCTGCCCGCGTCATTTCTCGCAATATATTGAATTGCTGGGCGGCGTGTGTCGGCAATCTTGTCAAAATTGTACCCAAAACCAATATTGCTAAAATAAATAATTGGCGAAACGCCTTACTAAACTCTTATATCCGTATATTCAAAATCAAAAAGGCAAAACAACGTGCGCACTCGACAGCAAACAGTTGATGGAAATGGCGCGCGCGCTTCCTAGATAGGTCTTGATGTGTTTTCTTTCGAATTTCGAATTTGCGCGCTCATTGTCTGTCTGTTTGTTGTTGTTGTTTTTATGTATTGCTTCTACTGGTGAAAAGATGCGCACATGGTTGAGGCGACATGACGGGAAAAACCTGCGTGTATGCACTTATTTGAGACATTTTTCCGTGTCATGTCGGTCGAGGCACCAAGAGATGGCGTTTCAGGCTTCCATTTTGATTTTCACAAAAACATCATGTGCCCTAAGATTAAAACTCAAGATAGCTACTACGCAAGCAAACTGGCTACTTACGCTTTTGGAATTCACAGCGGAGCCACTGGAATAACAACTACTTACATTTGGCCTGAAAGCGTCGCTCCAAAGAATCCTGATAGTCTTCTGAGTTGTATATATTATCACTTAACACGAGTAGAACAAGACAATATGGGATGGAACATTTTCTGGGCGGACAACGCTCGTTCCCAGAACAAGAACTATACTGTCGCGCTATTCCTAGAGCATCTAGTGGAATGTGGCTTCAGACGACGAATTGACTAATTTTATTGTTGCCGGACACTCATATGGCGCGGTCGATCGTGACGCCGGCAGGTGCGAAAAGCTTATACGCAGAGAAGAGGTCCTTGAATGCCCAGCTGATTACGTCGAACTGGTAAACGAAAGCTCTTTTCGCCCCAAAACACACTGGATCGAGTTAGATCAGTTGAACTTCAAGAATTACTTTGTGTGGCTAAGGGAGAGATATGTGGATAGCCAGAAAGATAAATACCGAGCTTCGTACCGTTTTAGTGATATAATGCATTTGAATTATGGAATAGGTGAGCGCGCAGATCCTGCTAGAGACAATGTTATCAAAACTTACAGACACCCAGGAGTTGTTTGGATGAGAAAAACGCTAGACCCGTTTGAAGAGCCCATCGAGGTATCCTTTACAAAATGAGAACTACATCAAGATATGAACATAAACAATGTACCGAGATTTCACGAGGGTCAGTTGCCGCTCTCTGACAAAAAGCACCATGATTTAGATTTTGTAAGTTCTTGACCCCACGAGGGAAAATGTATTTTAGAAACGTGTTACAATCAAATCAATAAATGACTAAATTTATGTCTCAGGATGGGAGATTTTATTTAAAACAATCATGCTCGTCTTTTTTGCGTACGGTCATTACAACGCTGCTGGGGGCCTGCACGCAAGGGGAGTACGCAGTGCGCCTGTAACCTGCCTTGGCCGACAGGGCTAGTGTCCATGCTGTAGGTCAGCGAACGTGACACAGCAACAACAAACCAATCATGCTCGTCTTTTTTGCGTACGGTCATTACACGCTGCTAGTGGCCTGCACGCCAGGGGAGTACGCAGTGCGTCTGTAACCTGCCTTGGCCGACAGAGCTATGGTCTGGGAAAGGGCCCACATTTAAGCAGTAGACAGTTTAATGATAATTTTAATGATATATTAGATGTGTGATTGGCAAGATTTTTTATGAGGATTGTCCGGTCCCCCATTCTTGCAGAAACAGCAAGAATGCATTAAACAGTCATTATATTAATTAACAATGCATCTTTATAACAGCGATACTGAACATGTTCGAATGTACGTTTGAATTGATGCTGATATAAAGCATGACAATGTAATGTACGACTGTGGGTTTCATCCCTTCCTCGTTATAGAGCAAACATGACTGGTCTATGTATGAGCTACGGTGATTGATCGTTTCCATTTCTCAAGCATCACTTTTGATGTTTGTGCGTAAGCATGTCTGCTCTATAGGGACTTGTTGTAGCCGGTTTTAAATGGTTGTATTTTTAGGATTAAGTACCTAGAAATACTCGTTGCACCACCTCTTGAGACTGAACTATTGATATTTTACATTTTTTTTTTCTTTTTATAATCTTACTTACAGAAACTTGGACTTGGTGCCCGGGGATTCGGTGTACTACCTTTACGATCGAGGACCCTAGAGGCGAGACTGTCTATTCTACGTACCTGCCTCTGCGACGGTGGAAACGGTTCATTTCTTTCTGCAGCCTCGCTTTTCGACACCTGATTGGATGAACGAACACTTCATCACGTGCGAAGGCCCCCTTCTCACCTGTTACAGCAATCTGAAAGCTGTTTAGCACATCTCCGTCACAATAGTAAGATTGTGTCGGGTAGGCGTATCCAGTTCTTAGCGCTCGTGAAGCTAGTTCGAATCTCCGAAGCATTGGTTGCACGGGTGAAGGCGTTCCGCGCTCGACAATTCCTCTCTAGTCGACCAATAACCTACCGTACGTGTCAGTTCCAAAACAGTCTACAATAATGGCTGCCTCACGTTCTGGTATATCCTCCCTCAATTCAGAAAACCTCTTCCCTCTGTCCAATATCTCTGCTGGCTATCAGGACCAAGGCTGTCATCTCCGGGCTTGGGACTTTCCTAAAAAGGGGTACAATCAAAGCTTCCTAACTTGATGCCACAGATTCTCAATTAATATCTAAATTAACTCATGATCTTGCCGTAAAAGGTGCACGACAAACAAAAGTCGATATGGTAACCCAACTAGCCGTACCGGAGTATCACATCCTATCAAGCGAAGGCGAAACTCTGCTCCCGCAGTATCAGGTCTGTTATGGTCACGACCAAAGACGTGTTGGAAGGGTTTCCATAGCTGCCTCGCTACATCTTCGTCCGCTATTTGTTGATCTTCCTCAAAGAACCCAAGAACACGGTACACACCAACTTCTGGAATACCATCACCGTCACCGCATCTTGCGCTAGGAAACGTCATCATGATCCGAAGATATTGTCGATGACCTGTAACGACACTACATTTCAATTTAGATTTTTTTTAATTTCCTTACTTGCTTGCTATTGTGGTCGCCGACATACAATAAGTATAAATTTTAATTTCATCATATCGATTTGCCTGTCTAACAGAGAACACTGTCAGTAAACTAAGCATGGTTGATAAGAAGGTTGTTAAGAGGGCAAGGGGGGGGGACAACATGGTCAAGTTGCGTGACGTCATCGATGATGAGGCACTATCGTCATCAGATGATGGGCCGTTTTATGAAAAAAAATTGTAAATGTACCTTCTATTTGAGGGTCAGTTATGTTGGCTGGAAATTCATCCTGTCGCAAGCAGCACACATCAAGATACTCTCCCAAGAACGGCAGGCACACACAGGCAACACTCCAATTCATTTTCACTCTAACCAGCACAGGGTAGCGGCACACTGCCCAAAATACCCTCATGATTTCATAAGCTGTACTTACGGCAAGCTCAGGGATCTGCTTCCCTATTTGGGGTTATAAATACAAATAATTTGCATAATATTAGACTTGCTTTAAATTCTACATGAGTTAACAGTAGCGAATCAAGGGGGAGGGTTTAGGGAGTTGGAACCCCCCCCCCACCTTTGGGCTGCCAGAAAGCCATATGTAACAAAAAAAAAGAATAACTTACTCCCCGCTTTGCCACTGAACCAACCCCCCCCCCCCCCCCTTTATCGAAAAGCTAGATCCAGCCCTGTATAATATTACTGGCTAACACCGGAGGAAGCGAGTGACGCGGTGAGCCTGGATTCACATATCTACCATGATCAATGGAATACTGGAACGTACCTTCTCCACAATGATCTTGGATAGCGGAATAGGCATTTTGGTTCCTTCGTGGTCAAGGTGTCAATTTGACGTGCTATTTCCAGGTGCTGAACTAAGCCATACGCTTCATCATGTCTACGGATACCAGTTACAATTTGTGACACTCGTGTTGCCATTACCTCTGTACTTCCCTCAGCTGTATGGAATATAACTTCTGGTGCCCAAGTCAACTGCTGCAAATGTGTACGGAAAGACAACGATAAGATATAATTAATAAAACAATCATGTGTGTTACCTATAATGATTTTTCGAAGAGCGACAGGAATTCGCGAATAACAGAAGACTGGCTGTCACGATATCCTTCTGTGCCTCGGTTTGGGATACGGCTTCAGCTGTGTCATCATGTTCTACCCCTGAATCCACTGACATACTCTCTTGCGACTCCTGAAAAAAAAGTGTACACTTAGAACACTACCGATGTAGGTGCCTATCTAGTATGCTCTTACATACTTGGGCATCATCGAACTGGCGGCTCGAATGCGCCGCTTCATCTGAGCCCTGCTCTGCAAGCCGTTGCTTCAGTAGTGGTAAGAGGAACACAGATTCGATCTTTCTCTCCGTTGCATTGCAGATCCTTTTGTAGGAACCCTCTCCAAACGATTGCGTACACATCAACAGCCCACCCCTTCCATAGTTGCTAAGGAACTGGAAGCAATTTTCAAGGTATAGCTGGATGGCTGCTCTGTTTCTAAAGTACCCTGCGACCTGTTAAAAAAGAACAGTTAAAAAGTGCCATTAGTACTCCAAATACGACCCTCTTTACTGTCCACCCAAAATGTACGACAGCAGGTACGAACCTATTTCAATAAGAGTTGTTTTGGACGAGAGCTTGGGGAGGGGAGGAGGGATTATAGGGACAAAATTATAAACGATGGCTCTAACTCCCCCACCCCCTCCCCCTCCCTTTTTGAAATCCTGGCTACACCAATGTTATCTTTTGCTTGTTTAATGTTCGACTCAAGCAACAAATTCCATTGTATTAAACAACACAGCAGATACTTTATGTACGTTAAAGTGTGTGTGTGGGGGGGGTCATTATAGAACATGTGACAGTTGAAAGAAACAATCCAGGAAATGTCCATATCAATCAATCTTGTTTTAAAAACCATTGATTTCCTAGCTGGCTCGGTCAACTCCTTGTTAGGACATTACATACCATATTTTGAAGTCCACTCCAGTCAAGGTTTGGCTTTTTTGCCTTCCTAGAGTTTTGTGCATCGAAAATTTCCACGTAAATAGACCCAGGCGTTAGCGTTTTTAGAATATCACAGACTTCCCGCGCGCTCGCCCCAGGCTCATTTAGACAATTTAGAAAAACGACTCTCCAAGGTATGAACCGCACCCCTCTGGAATTTCCACCCCTGCGGGAAAAAAGGTGAATCCCGGCTCCCGTTTTACACCATCAGGACCCCCAATTCAGTTTCTACACGGTGCCGGGCTTGACTATGTGGTTGACTTTACATTAAACATTTGTAATACTTACCTGGAGCCAGAAAGCAATGGAACATTTCTTTGCCTTTTGGTAAGCAAACTCCATAGCAGTTGATATGGTGATGGGTCCGATAGCTCTTCCTCCCAACTCGAATTTGCGGACCACATAACTGACTTCAAAGTAGACATAGTGATTTGTAGACGACTTCAATGTCGGGATGAGTGCAAGATGTGTAGAGAAAGACGACATTTTGGTTAAATCTATGTCATTTTGGTTCAGAATCAAAAAGTCAAAACTGTCGCGATCTCGTACCAGAACAATGAATACAATACACAAAAACTGGAAATCGACTCTGCCAAATTTTCGTCTTTAATAAGACTTCTTCAGGGCAGACTGAAGAAGGTGAATCGTTACAAGCTTATTTACATCAGAATAGTGGCGCGAGACGCAAAAACATTACAACTGACAAAAACGCGCATTTTCTAGAATAGCGCGCGCTATTCTAGAAAATGCGCGTTTTTGTCAATCATTTTCGTTCAGAATACACATACCTGCGAGTATTTTGTCATTTCCGTCTTTCATCCAAGCCAAAGACACGATAGTTTGCTTTTTGTCCCTAGGGACAAACAATTCGTTTACCGCAGCTTTATAGGATGCGACATCGAGGTGGCTATTTTGCGCTTCTTCATCGCTGAGAAGTTTTCGAAGTTCTTCCCTCTCAACATTTACTAACGGGAACTCGTCGTGTACCTGCAAAAAAAGGTAGTCGCAGTTTTTAACATGGCCAAAATTCATGACAAAATCGATCTTCTGAATTCACAACGTACAGTGACCGTTAAAGGGCAGTAATCGGCGCCATTGACTATGTTTGCGATCGTGTTCACCATGCTATTTATCCATTTCTAACGATTTTGATACTAGCTATTCTTGTAATCAACATAAAACTGAGTCGAAGATTCAGCCAAGCGCTTGACGACGCCCAGACGTCCACCCTAGTACATGCATTCCATATTTGGGCAAAGAGAACAATACCTCATCAATAATCCTCAACGCAACTGCGTTGGCGATTAGGCAAATTTATTCGCTAGGACAGGAAGAGAAAGGGACGGGCTACCTGTGGTTAGATCACCTCATATTGGTACCAGATCTCCACGTCCGCAAAAACAATATGGCGGACATAGTGAAGAAGGCATACGAATTTTTAAAAATGAACGCATTTCGTCTTTATCCAGCAACTTCGGAGCGTCAAATTGGCGAACAAGCATGGGCGAAGACATAGAAATCAAGACCTATCCCCACATCCTCTTAAGTATGTTTCTTCAAACAATTTCAAGTAAGTTTAGTCTAGCATTTTTATACTGGAACTTGTCAAATTGATAGGGGAGATAGGTGCGATATCGAACATTATCACTGATATCTGATATTGAGATTAGGATATTATCATTGTTTTCCTCTAATTATATGCTATTAGCAGGGTTGGATCCAGGGTAGTTTACGTGAGTTCCGGAACACACTAAGCCATAATAATAACGACTAAATAACTAATAAGAATAATAACTAACTAATAAGAATAATAACGACGATAAGGCATCTTTTTACGTGTTTAATTTAATAAAAAGCAAAAATACAGAAGATTGAACGATTTCCACAGACAAGCCAATAGTAATAAACCTCGCGCGATTGGCTGGAAATTTTTTCATTGTGTTCGAACTCACTCAAAACCATTTTTGATTGGCTAACTCGCTTGAAAACCACCACGGAAACTATCGACAGAAGTATAAAAGGGTTTGTACCTCCCCTAACGGTCTCCTTTCGTTTCCTCTCACTAGAGTCTCAGTACTTGCATCGGAGTTTACAAAGGAATTGGTTAACAAATTGCACTAGTTTTTACTCTTTATGGCTCGCGCTCCTGTCTGTCGGAAGGAGGATTGTTTTCCCTACGACATTGGCTTAGTCTTCGACAAGATCGCCAGATATTCGCCTCAGGACAAGTTGAAATTCATCGAAAATGTATGGAAACCAGGTGAGCTTTTCGATTTCCCAGTGTCAATAGAGAATGGAAAATCTCGCAAGTTTGTTTTAAACTGGCTAAAGAAATATCCATGGCTAGCCTACTCTAAATATTACAAAGGAGTGTTTTGCTTAGATTGTGTTTGTTTTGGAGTTCAGTGTGGGCGAAACGCTAATAAGTTAGACAAATTATTAGAAGTCTCTTCTTACAAATTGGACTACGGCCGCTTCGCTCTTTACAAAACATGCGCAAGGAAATTGTGAAATTCGAAAATTTTCTATGATTGCTATAGAAGAATTTAAGAAAATGATGCGAACAGAAGCTGTCCCGATAAGATTTATTTGCTCAATTGCACCCTAGGAGAATGAGAATGGCAAACATATTTAACTTAAATTTTTGCACCATCTGTTTCTAGAGGGCTTGTGAGTTATGTTCCATCTGGGTCTTACCCTTAAACTGATGGAGAACAGCTACAGAAACTCAAACTGGTGCCTGTATAACTTTATTTAAAAGTCATTTCTAAATGTTTTTTTTATTTAGTGATGATTTCAATTTTTCTATTGACACTGGGATTTCGTGTTAAGCTCAAATGGTTTACAAACATTTCCCTGGGCTCCAGAAGCTGCAGTTTCAAAGGATAAAAAAAGGGGAGTATTTTTCAAATTATATTCTTTTTATAATCATTCAGTACTTCTCTCTTTTAAACTATGGTAACAATGTTGGATTTTTCTCCAGAGCTCCAGTTACTGCAGTCCCCAAGGATGAAAAAGGGGAGTTTTTATTCAAATTATATTGTCTGTAATTTGTAAATATCTTTTGTATATGACATATGATATTAATATTGGATTTGTTTTCTTATTATCTTGAAAACTCCTGGACCAAGGACCAACCACAGGCTTGCCATCTATAAGCACCATTTTTCCTTCTGCTCAAAGACAGTTATATTGGACATAGACCAGTGGCACCGGTTTGGATACCAGATATTTTTTTTGTAGAGCAAGGTGTTCCATGTACCATCATCAACAAAATAAAACTTTTTTGCCTTTATGATAGCATGTTTTTTTGTTCTTTTTGGAGTAATTAACTTTTCTGAAAATGCAGAAAATGGCATTTATAGAGCTTGAAATTTCAAATTTTCTTGGGGGAGCATGTCACCAAACACCCCTATTGTTGGTGTTTCGGTGGAAACTACTCACTCAAAAACCTGGATCCACCCGCGATTAGATAGTGGTTAGACCCCTTTCCTCTCCTTTCCTCATCCCTCGATATTGTGATATTATCGGAGATTATTTTATTTAATCTACTAGATGTCTATTTAGATACCTTCCTTCCATCTGCTGGACCCCTCGATATTGTGATAATATCGGAGATTATCTTATTAGAATCTACTAGATGTCTATTTAGATCCTCTCCTTTCATCTGCTCTACCCCTCGATATTGTGATATTATCTGAGATTATCTTATTAGAATCTACTAGATATCTATAGAGATTCATTTGTCCTCTCTGCTGGACCCCTCGGTATTATCGGATATTCGACTACGAAATCTACTGTGACTGTCACGTTTGTAGAACGAGTATATATATGATATTAGTATATTATCAAGTCATGAGATGAAATAATCAAGGTTCAACACAGCAGTTTTAAAGTTATAGTATCTGATATATATATCAGTGGACTATCTATGTGTAAATCTTGCAATATTATCTAATATTATCAAGTCATGAGATGCAATAATCTAGGTTCAACATGGCAGTTCTAAGGGTATAAGATCTGATAAATATCAGAAATTAGGTTTGTGAGCTTTGTTATAATATCGACTAAATATCTGATACTAGAACCCTGTGAAAAAATATCTGATTTATATCCGGTTTTAGATGAGTGATAAATAAAGTATAAATATCAAAGCGCCAGAAAAGTTCTAAATTACTTATGCACCAGTCAAAGTACATCCCGGACCCCAGAATATGTGGGACTTTAGTTGGGATTTCGCGTCTTATTAGCAGCTCTCCTCGTCCCCAGTAGGTGGGGAATAAGCTTATTTTGTTTTAGTTTTAGTCTGAGATTCGCCTTTAAAAGCAATTTTGTGTGGTAGGGAAAGCAGAAAATTGAAATTGTGAGATTTATTAAGAATTCCCTTGTCAAAACAAAGCAGAAATATTGTGCCTATGAATAAAATGATGATATGGATTCTGTATCACTCATCAATTTTACACTAAAAGTATGGTGGTCCTCTCTGTTTGAAATTTTGAGTTTTCTGTCCCAAATAAAAGACCAAATTATTTTGTTTACTTCAGTCGTACAGTCATTGTCAATTGATACCAAAGAAGCGACGTAGTAAGTTTTGATAGTGCGAAGGTTTTAACAATATTAATTTTTCCCTCTAACGTGAGGTTTCTCATTTTCCAAACGTCTAAGAGTTTTTTCATACTTTCAAGTTTAACACTGAGATATTCTTTTTTTAAGGTTATTTTATCATAAGTGAAATGGATGCCGAGTGCGTAAACTGATTTCTTTGGCCAGCGGATACCAAAAAGCGTTTCTTGACAATGTCTGTTTCTACCCAGCCTTTCTGATTTCGAAAGATTTACCTTTAACCCGGAGCATTTGTTAAATTTCTTTGAGAGCGCAAAGAGGTGATTTGCTGATTTCATGTCAGCTACAAAGATTGTCGTGTCATCTGCATATTGTGTTCATTTGAATTCATATTAATTCCTCTAATTTGTTCATCTTTTCCTATTGCATTTCCTGAAATCTCGGCCGCTAAAATGAACAGAATCCCACTCATTGGGCATCCTTGTCTTAATCCTCTGTGTAGGCTGAAAAAGGGTGTGGCATATCCGTTGTTTAGGGCACAGCTAGAAATGTCGTTGTAGAATGTATTAAACCACTTGATTATGTCTGGGCCAAAATTGAATGTTTTCAATGTTTTCCTTATAAAATTCCCCTCAAGGCTATCGAAAGCTTTTTGAAAATCTAAGAAAAGAGCAATTCCAGGGATATCTTCTGTTTGCGTCACATCCATTAGATCGAAAATCATGCGCACGTTCTGCCCTATATATCGATTACGCACATAACCAGTTTGATTTGGGTGTATGATGTCTGGCAGCAGCTTTGATATTCTAGTTGCTATTGTTTTTGACGCGATTTTATAGTCAACATTTAAAAGGGTTATAGGTCTCCAATTCTTTAAATAAAATCTATTGGTTGTTTTCTTTGGAATAAGAGTTATGACGCCTCGTTTTTGTGATATTGACATTTCTCCTCTTTCAAAGGCTGCATTAAAACATTGTACGAATTCATCTTCTAAGTGTCTCCCTTCACATAGCTTTTGTTCGCTGTCATTTAGTATTTTACTTGGGGGTGTGCTAAAGAAATACTCAGAGCAAGTGGACACGCCCTCATTTTTTTGAGATGACGTGTAAAGTTTTTCGTAGAAATCTTGTATTTCATTCATAATTTCTTTCTGATCTGTGATTTCTTTGCTTTTGTCATCATTCAGTTTTGTAATGTATTTACTGTCATGTTGTCTTCTTTCTAAGTTAAGGAAATATCTCGTATTTTTCTCACCCATTTCGTGCCACTTGGCTCGGCTTCGAATGATCGTGCCTTTTGTTTTTTTGTCGTGCAAGCAAATCTAATTTGTGCTTGGTTTCATAAAATTTACACATATTCTCTTATCGCTCATATCTTCGTTCAATTTTTGCTGCACAATATTAAATTCGGCTTGTAATTCTCTCTCTTTATCTTTTCTTTCTCTTGCTTTTCCTCTGGAGTACTTCACGGAAAATGTTCTAATATCCATCTTATATATAGCATATCCCATTTTAGGCGTGAATCTTTCATTGTGCGGTAGCATTGTTTTTGCGACGTGATAGTGTCTTTCAATTCCTCAATAAACTTTAGGTCTTTAAGAAGCAGGTTATTAGATTTCCAAAACCCGCGTCCACGCTTGACAAAATCTTTGGATTTTAGTTCGATAATGGCGGCAGAGTGATCAGAAAAACTTGTTGCAAGAATATTCTAGTTTTCCATTATCGAAGCTGTTGAGTTTGAGACCAACCAGTAGTCTAGTCTGCATCGTATTTTTAAATTTCTATTCTGCCACGTGTATTGTCTTATATTTTGGTGCTGATTTCTCCAAATATCAACAAGATCAAGCAAGGCGCAAGCTCTTTTTATTTCATCGATTACTATGTGTTTTTTGCTAACATCTGTTCCGCCGCTTTTATCTAATGGCGTCAACGCGCAGTTATGATCACCTGCCCATAAGATTTGTTTGCCTGAAAAAGCGCGCAATTTTTCTTTGACTGTGTCGAAGAAGAGTTGCTGTTGTTTTATGTCATTAGGCGCATAGGTATTGACAAGGACAAACGGAGAGTCTTCGATTGTGATTTCAAGGATCAAATACCTGCCATTTTTATCCGTAACAGAGTTTGAAATTTGTGAGTCAAGTTTTGGATTGATCAAAACCATCAAACTTTTGCTGTAATTACTTCCGTGGCTGTAAAATATTGGTCCACCCCATTCCGCCGCCCATATCTTCTCTAGGGACTTGCTGCTGTAGGTTTCTTGAAAGCGAATTAGGCTGTATTTTTGATTCGTGCAACCATCTAAAGATTTGCCTGCGCTTTTTTGTTGTGTCCATTCCGCGTGCATTTAAGGAGCAAGCAGTGATATTGAAAGGCATTTCATGGGTTATAATGAGCTGTGCATTCAGAAAATAGAAGGTGTGTAGCTGCTATTTGAAAGACAATGAACAGGACAAAACATAGATTACAATAAAACATTGAAAAATGTCGCATGATGCATAAACAGTACTGATTATTATGCGTACGGAAAAACAACAAGTTTTGCATCAACAATTTTGCTATCTGCTAGATAACAAATTTAAGGCCGCCTTTAAAACTGATCTAGAAATAATGGCCTCAAGCGAAAATTCTACTGGGAAATCCGAGATGAAACGTTTCCAGGCGGCATCTAATTTCCTAAGTACATTTGCAAGTATATATGGAAAGAAACTGATTTCGAGTGGTAACCTAATAAGCTCTATACCCTTCCGGGCCGGTGTAAAGCGCACCGTTACTAAATATCTTATCAAACTTAATGTACGCCTTGTGATTGTTTGCCCTGGCATCTTTAAGGACAGGTACGAGCTTTTTACGAACATCGGCAATCTCTTTTGGATAGTCCGGCCAGGTTTTTCGCTAAGCTACGCACCTCTTCTTTATCCTTAAAGAAGGAAAATTTCGCTATAATAGGGCGTGGCGACGACTTATCTTTAGTACCTGTGCGGTGAACTCTCTCGAAGCTGACATCTCCTGCTTGTTTCGGTCCTGCTTTTAGATTTTTATGAATGAAGTCCCTTCCCGCATCTTCTGTACCGTTCCAAGTTTCATTTGTACCTTCAGGAATTCCGAAGAAGCGCAAGTTGTTTCTCCTTGAAAAGCTTTCCAGCTTGACGCCTCTACCTTTCTTCCTTGATCGTTATAATCTCTTCTTGTGAAAATTCCAAGCTTTTTTTGAGTTCTTGGTTTTCCTGTTCCAGAGTATAGATCTGCTTTTTCATTCCTTGTAGCTGTTTAATGGCTAGCATAGTTGAGTCGGGTTTTGCGTTCATTAATTCTAGCTTGTCCATGAGTAGTGCGTGGTTGCAATCACACTCGTAATGGCTGTCCTCCATTTCTGTTTGCAAGCTTTTCATACGCGAACGCTTCCGTCGTTTTTCTGCCCGCTGACTATTTGTACTTGCATCTTGTGCTTTTACTTCTTTCTCTGCCTCGCTCATCTCGAAGAGTTTGAAATTCTACATGACAAGCCGGAGCAATTTAGGACGCGTCCGTTCACTTCGACGGCTAGTCCCAGTCCTGGGGGGTGGCTTCTTATGCTGCATTCACACCAAAACCATGTTTAAAAAAGGTTTTCCCCTGCCTGATAACTAGTCATGGTTTCTCAGCAGAGTGTATTCAGTTTTGTTCTCGGTTCTGTCCACTCAACCACTTTTAAACTTGTTTAAGTGCTGGTGTGAATGCGGTATTAATAATCCAGTTGTTTGTTACTCGGAAACGCATCAAAGCGACGTTTTCCTTCAACACTGAGTTCTTCACGTGGCCCCAATACCCCATCCCCTGCTACGGCCCTGATAACCCAAATCTATATTTCGTGGCTCAAAATCTAAGGATTCCCAGCTGATACAAAAGAACAACACAAGCAGGGTTCCAACATTTTAATAGAAAATGAGCAGGTGACTTGGAACAGTAGGCGGCGGAGCATCCATCACGGCCCTCGACTCCATAAGGATATACAATGTGCTTTCCATTGGAAAAATCTATTATGTATGTCTATTGCTAGCTGTATTCTAGAATCAATCAATTCAAATATTGCCTTTTTTTTAGAAAGTTTAAAACACCCTTTCAACTTTGCTAGTTACAATTTACTAGCTGGAAATATTGTTGTATCTTCAGCTGACATTTCTACTTCCTGGAAATATTGCTGTACCATATGACTGGCATTTTAACTTCCTGGAAATAATGCTGTACCATCAACTGACATTTGCACTTCCTGGAAATATTACTGTACATCTTTTTACTGGCATTTTAACTTTCTGGAAATATAACTGCACCATCAAACATTAAACACAAACATTAAAACTTCATGGAAATATTATTGCAATATCTTACTGATAGTTGAACAGGGAAACCACATATTAGTATTTTCATACATTAATTATTGGTGCTCGCCCTCACTTGGTGAAAACTAAGGCAAAAATCAAGATTACGCTACACCATGTCCGAGATTCCTGGCAACCAATGCGTTACTAGAATAAATTAGATAAATAGTTAAAAGACCAATTGCCAGCTTGGTGATCTAACATGAACTTGAGTTGGTTTGAATTTAACATGATTATAAAGATAACGTTTTGCTATCAGTTTTTTTTCCTGGTAACCAGGCCACAAGTGTCCCAGCATAAGGTAGTGTTCATTGATTACACCGGGGAGGGAGGGGGGGAGATTTTTTTACCCAAGACACCTTAAAAGTTCAGAGTCCCCCTTTCATTGTAAACATTTTTTTTTCGGCGCCCCCTATATAGAAACCCAAAATTTTCTTTTTTTCCCCCTTAGAGTACCTTTTTTTGGGGGTCCCCCCTATTTGGATGTTAAAAATTTTCGGAGCCCCCCTCAATATATACCCTCCCCCCCCCGGTGTATTTAATGAACACTCCATAAATGCGTGTTTTCCCTAATTTTGTATAAAAATCTTAGTCGATCGCATAAGTTTTAAAGTCAGATATAAGATTTTTATACAGTAGCGAACCAATGGCAATGGCATTACGATCCGAACGCTTTGCTCTATAAAAAGGTGTGACGGATAAGCATTTTTTTGATGAGACAAACTTGATATACCTCTCTCCATGATACGGTTATTATCACACCACATGGCTATATTCTTGCTTAATTTACGTTGATATTTGCAATAGTTTTGGAGAGCGTCCATTTTCGTCCATAATCCTCTGGGTTATTTCGTCTTGTTCGAAGAGGGTTCAAGGCCTACCGTCCGAAACACGAGAGCATCTTTTGCCACGTTATGGCTTCGAGGATTGTTCGGATGCTTCTCGGCGTTTACTCGTAATCCGAGCGCGGCTTGATTATCCATTCGGCGTGGGGATTCACTTTGTACAGCGCCTTCATGTTGGTGTCGTTGTCAAGACAACGCTCCCCTGAAATCGCAAAAGCCTAGGTGAGGTACTACAAGATCTACGAGCTCGAACAAAGGTCAGGGAGATAAAGTAGAGACAGATAACGCGCGGACAGAGGGACAGATAACGGACGGACAGATGGACAGATGACGGACGGACAGAGAGACAGAGTTACATACAGACGGTGAGACAGGTAACTTACGGATAGACAGATTACAGATGTATAGACAGACATTGTTGACTTGCTCACCTATGTTGCCTCGTACGAGTACCTAAGATAGACTCAGCATGTTGACTTGTTCACCTATGTTGCCTCGTATGAGTACCTAAGATAGATGGACTCAGTATGTAGACTTGCTCACCTATGTTGCCTCGTACGAGTATCTAAGATAGACACAGCAATGTTGACTTACTCACCTATGTTGCCTCGTATGAGTATCTTACATGGACTCAGCATGCTGTCTTGCTCAACTATGTTGCCTTGTACGAGTACCTAAGATAGATGGACTAAGTATGTAGACTTGCTCACCTATGTTGCATCGTACGAGTATCTAAGATAGATTCAGCATGTTGACTTGCTCAACTATGTTGCCTCGTACAAGTACCTAAGATAGATGGGCTCAGTATGTAGACTTGCTCAACTATGTTGCCTCGTACGAGTACCAAAGATAGACTCAGCATGTTGACTTGTTCTCCTATGTTGCCTCGTATGAGTATCCCAGATAGACTCAGCATGTTGTCTTGCTCACCTATATTGCATCGTACGAGTATCTAAGATAGACCCAGCATGTTGCTCACCTATGTTGCCTCCGACCTCATACAAGTGGTGCCTATCGTGTGCAAACTTGTTGTTGTCATGTGGGTTGACGCAGTTCCTATACTCGGGGGACATGACATCCCTCTTGTGCCGTCTGCCTGATGGGCGTGGTTCTGACCCCTCCGCGTCCTCCCCGGGTCTTCGGCGAAACTTGGCCACTATGTCTCCCGCCCTCATCCCGTCTGTGAGCTGTATGGCCATTGCGATCTTGTTCAGCATTGGTGCTTTCACGCGGATGATGTTATTGGCCAGTTCAGCCTGTCAGATAGAAGAAGTCATTTAAGAGAGGGTATTCAACTGTACCGCTGAAACAACGTACTGGGGCGCACACGTTCTAAACGTCATGTTTTGAAGATGAAACACGAATTGCCATACTCTTAGGTGACAAGAGTGACATTCTAAGTGTTTATAACATTGTAATATTGATGATAATTTAACGCTCACCTAACTAGAACTGGGTGTATGAGGAAACCGCGAATGAGTCGTCTCTAACTCTTTGTTCACTCGCAACCTTACCACTAGCTACATATACTCGACCTTCCTAATTTCTAAACCCCCATCCTGTGAGGTAATGCAAAATGGGTACCTATGCGCTCTCAATGATATTATATATTGTCCTGAAATGAAATTCTACTGTTCTTTGGACGTTCTTTTGTCAATAATTATTTTGTTCTATGGACGTTCTTTTGTCGATAATTCTTTTGTTCGTTGGACGTTCTTTTGTCCACAATTCTTTTGTTCTTTGGACGTTCTTTTGTCCATAGTTCTTTTGTTCGTTGGACGTTCTTTTGTCCATAGTTCTTTTGTTCGTTGGACGTTCTTTTGTCCATAATTCTTTTGTTCGTTGGACGTTCATTTTTTCTTTGGACGTTATTTTTTCCATAATTATTTTGTTCTTTGGACTTTCTTTTGTCCATAATTCTTTTGTTCTTTGGACGTTCTTTTGTCAATAATTCTTTTGTTCTTTGGACGTTATTTTGTCCATAATTCTTTTGTTCTTTGGACGTTCTTTTGTCCATAATTCTTTTGTTCTTTGGACGTTCTTTTGTCCATAATTCTTTTGTTCGTTGGACGTTCTTTTGTCCACAATTCTTTTGTTCGTTGGAAGTTCTTTTGTCCATAATTCTTTTGTTCTTTGGACGTTCTTTTTTCCGTTCGTACCTACGTAACATGTATAACGTACCTGGGCGAATACCGTACCTAAAAACCTAGCCTCCTCCACAGGCATCTCGGTTTTTACCTTCAGTATTTTTATGAACTGGGAATCCTGTGGTTAGAAGTCGGAAATTAAAAAAAAACAACTTTTTTTCTGAAATCTCTCGAGAGGCTTGCGGAGGAAGCTATAAAAAACCCTAGGGTGAATCTTTGTTGCTGTTTTGATTCAACATTGGAAAAAAAATCTAAACAGGTTTCCCAAATCAGTCGCTGGAACTGGATTCTTTCTTCCTCCTTGTCCCAGTTATCAATCAATAAAAAAACACACACACACACTTTCACACCCGAATCATTAGAATGCACGATTCATGGCGAAAATAGCGAACTTAGTATGTCAGTGCATAGAATGTGAAATCAGAAACACATGGTATTTTTAAGGATCAACCAATAGTAAATATTTTAATGACAAATCACTGTGAAATTCAATTTGTCCAACAAAAATGGTTCATTAAGTCTTAAATATTCAAAAGACCAGACCATACCTCCAGCACTTCCATGGGTGTGTCAGTTATCGAGTGCTTTTTCTGGGGAGAGCCACCTCCTCCTTCACGACCTTTCTTAAGTAGCAGCTTCCTGACCTAAGATGACGTAAAAAGTTAGAAATAAGGCAGCACAGAGATAGTAATAAGGCAGCACAGAGATAGCAATAAGGCAGCACAGAGATAGCAATAAGGCAGCACAGAGATAGCACTAAGGCAGCACAGAGATAGCAATAAGGCAGCAAAGAGATAACAATAAGGCAGCACAGAGATAGCAATAAGGCAGCACAGAGATAGCAATAAGGCAGCACAGAGATAGCAATAAGGCAGCAAAGAGATAACAATAATACAGTACAGAGATAGCAATAAGGCAGCACAGAGATAGCAATAAGGCAGCACAGAGATAGCAATAAGGCAGCACAGAGATAGCAATAAGGCAGCACAGAGATAGCAATAATACAGTACAGAGATAGCAATAAGGCAGCACAGAGATAGCAATAACGCAGCACAGAGATAGCAATAAGGCAACACAGAGATAGCAATAAGGCAGCACAGAGATAGCAATAAGGCAGCACAGAGATAGCAATAAGGCAGCACAGAGATAGCACTAAGGCAGCACAGAGATAGCACTAAGGCAGCACAGAGATAACAATAAGGCAGCACAGAGATAGCAATAATACAGTACAAAGATAGCAATAAGGCAGCACAGAGATAGCAATAAGGCAGCATAGAGATAGCAATAAGGCAGCACAGAGATAGCAATAAGGCAGCACAGAGATAGCACTAAGGCAGCACAGAGATAGCACTAAGGCAGCACAGAGATAGCACTAAGGCAGCACAGAGATAGCAATAAGGCAGCACAGAGATAGCAATAATACAGTACAAAGATAGCACTAAGGCAGCACAGAGATAGCAATAATACAGTACAAAGATAGCAATAAGGCAGCACAGAGATAGCACTAAGGCAGCAAAGAGATAGCAATAAGGCAGCACAGAGATAACAATAAGGCAGCAAAGAGATAGCAATAAGGCAACACAGAGACAACAATAATACAGCACAGAGATAGCAATAAGGCAGCACAGAGATAGCAAAAAGGCAGCACAGAGATAGCAATAAGGGAGCGCAGAGATAGCACTAAGGCAGCACAGAGATAACAATAAGGCAGCACAGAGATAGCAATAAGGCAGCACAGAGATAGCAATAAGGCAGCAAAGAGATAGCACTAAGGCAGCACAGAGATAGCAATAATAAAGTACAGAGATAGCAATAAGGCAGCACAGAGATAGCAAAAAGGCAGCACAGAGATAGAAATAAGGCAGCATAGAGATAGCAATAAGGCAGCACAGAGATAGCACTAAGGCAACACAGAGACAACAATATTACAGCACAGAGATAGCAATAAGGCAGCACAGAGATAGCAATAATACAGTACAAAGATAGCAATAAGGCAGCACAGAGATAGCAATAATACAGTACAAAGATAGCAATAAGGCAGCACAGAGATAGCACTAAGGCAACACAGAGATAGCAATAAGGCAGCACAGAGATAGCAATAAGGCAGCACAGAGATAGCAATAAGGCAGCACAGAGATAGCAATAAGGCAGCACAGAGATAACAATAAGGCAGCACAAAGATAGCAATAATACAGTACAAAGATAGCACTAAGGCAGCACAGAGATAGCAATAAGGCAGCACAGAGATAGCAATAAGGCAGCACAAAGATAGCAATAATACAGTACAAAGATAGCAATAAGGCAGCACAGAGATAGCAATAAGGCAGCACAGAGATAGCAATAAGGCAGCACAGAGATAGCACTAAGGCAGCACAGAGATAGCAATAAGGCAGCACAAAGATAGCAATAATACAGTACAAAGATAGCAATAAGGCAGCACAGAGATAACAATAAGGCAGCACAGAGATAGCAATAATACAGTACAGAGATAGCAATAAGGCAGCACAGAGATAGCAATAAGGCAGCACAAAGATAGCAATAATACAGTACAAAGATAGCAATAAGGCAGCACAGAGATAGCAATAAGGCAGCACAGAGATAGCAATAAGGCAGCACAGAGATAGCACTAAGGCAGCACAGAGATAGCAATAACGCAGCACAGAGATAGCAATAAGGGAGCACAGAGATAGCACTAAGGCAACACAGAGATAACAATAAGGCAGCAAAGAGATAGCAATAAGGCAGCACAGAGATAGCACTAAGGCAGCACAGAGATAGCACTAAGGCAGCACAGAGATAACAATAATACAGTGCAGTGTTAGCAATAAGGCAGCACAGAGTGCTTTCTGCAGCTAGACTGACTTTTCGTTTTTCAGAAATTCTTGCATTCGCTTGTGTTTTGCATGATGCGTTGCGAAACATGATCAAAATGCGCCTTAGATACGAGTGACTTACCAAAGATAAAGCTAGTGTTAAAGCCTTATTGTCACCAGTTTACTTCCGGTCGATTACTTTACAATATCCGATTATTTTTAACGGAAAACACGAAAAATATTTCAAAATATTGAAAAAAGTGTGTTTATTGGAAGTTTCTTTGAGTATGTGATTGATAATTTAGAGCGGATGGCCTGTTTAATATCTCGGATTTTAATAGATTCTTTTGCCTTTTAACGGTTGAGGTTTCCGTCGGACCTCCGGAAGTAAACTGGTGACAACGCGGCTTTAATCTTGAAACTTATATGATGTTAATATACAAGGCGAAAGTACTCAATGCTGATTGGCAAAGGGCGAGGACATACCTTCTTAATAAAGGGCAATTAAGGAGAACATTGAGAATACTTGTAAAACTTTTACGAAATTTGGGATTTATGATTAATCCCAAATTGTACTCGGCCCAATAAAAATAATGCCAAGAAAAACTGAGTGAGTCAAGCACTTCGTGGAGTACTGCTGCTGATGGAATAGCCCATATGTAACACTTAGTACACGCATACTTTTTATTTGGTGCTTATACAGACTGTGTACATGGGATGAGTTCCAAATAAAATTAAGATAGTTTCACAAGCGATGAAGAACTACAACGTTAATGTGGCTCGTAACGCAGTGATTTTGACAATAAATTTTGGAAGAGGTCATTTCCTGACATTCGATTAACATTAAGGTTTGTAGTAACAGAGACACAAATCACAATCCCCCCCCCCCCCCCCCCTCCACACACACACACAAACAATTCCCGAAGGCTTTTTTCCCCGTCAAGTTACGCGCGCACACACGGTAAGATTCCTTGCTTCACGAAGTAAGAGTCCCGGATTTGTTGCGAGTTGGAGATGAAAAGGCCTACAGACGTACATAACAACAAACGGCCTACAGACTTACATAACAACAAAGCTCTCATTGTTAGGTAAATTGTGTTTTCTCGGCACAGGGCTACAGGCTTCCAAGAGCCCATTATGCACTTACTGCTTTGGCATCCTTAATCTTGCGATTTCCCTCGGCCTCATAGAGATAACGGACCTGCATTACCATGAAACCAGGGATCTGTCAATCAAACACACGCGTCAATAGGGGCACTCCCACTGATGGGGGATTTTACGGCTATCATGAGGAAACTAAATAATATATGTTGAGTACCCAAAATGATCATCATTCACAGTAACCACCTCCATATCATGGACACCCTCAAGAAATTTTGTCTTTGCGTCTGGTTATAATTGAGGTTTTTATTACAGCGAAACTATCGGGCAACCTGTATACAAGGGACACTTTCCCGATTTCTAATTCTTCAGTCGAATTCTATGGATAAGACCTACGGAGCGGACACCTATATATAACGGAAACATTTTTTCTGTCCTCACAACATATAGAGGTTTCAATGTATGGGAAGGCTACCCGAATCAGCATTTGGTCTGATCTCAGAGTCGATGCATGCAACTCAATTGTGAAAACATATGGGGACATCGCTATCTGTTATTCTATGAGGGAAGGGGTTATTTATTGTGGTTACAATTTAAGATCATGAGCTATCAAAGACTGCAATTTGTGCACGATAATTCCTTTTCCGAGGGAATACATTCACATCATGGTAAAAATCTAAGATCAGTAGCTAGCAAAGAATTGAATACTGTGAGTAATAAAAGGCGATTTGGCACTTTTTTACACAGTGAAGTATGCATAAGTATGCATAATTATTTTTACAAAATATAGACTTACTGGTAAATCATTTACCAGTAAATATATAGTTTCTATACAGTGTTTTGTCCCTCGGTGTAATGTAATCTAGTCTCAAGTACGACCTACCGTCCAGAGTATATTCTGGTATTTGATGAGCATCCTCACGAGGTTGACGGTGGCCTGGGCTTGCTTGACCTCCCGTAGGCTGGGCATCTCCTTGCTGCTGCTGAAGTGGAAAAGGTTGGGTGCCATGATCATGGACACATTGTTCAAGTTCATCTTGTTCTGCTTCTCGTACGAGATGATTCGGCTCAGGAACGTAAGGAGAACCTGTAAATATGTGCACAGAAATATCAGGGAGGGTTGCATAGATGCAAAGGTAGGAGGGGTCGGTTTCCACAGAAAGGTAAAAGGGGGTGCACAGATAAAAATGTAAGGGGAGTGCATAGATCAAAATGTAAGGGGAGTGCATAGATCAAAATGTAAGGGGAGTGCATAGATAAAAATGTAAGGGGAGTGCATAGATAAAAATGTAAGGGGGGTGTATAGATAAAAATGTTAGGGGGGTGCAGAGATAAAAATGTAAGGGGAGTGCATAGATAAAAATGTAAGGGGAGTGCATAGATAAAAATGTAAGGGGGGTGTATAGATAAAAATGTTAGGGGTGGTGCATACATAAAAATGTAAGGGAAGTATACATAGTAAGGTATGTATGAGGGGTCGGTTTGCAAAGAAAGGTAAGGATGCATAGATAAAAAATTAAGAGGGTCCACAGATAAAAAGGTAAGAGGGTTGCATAGATAAAGGTTAGGGGGTAAGTTTCCAAAGAAAGGTAAGTGGGGGCACAGATAAAAACGTAAGGAATGTATAGATAAAAGGTACAACATGGATGGTACAACAAAGATACAACATGGTTGTGCCAAGACATAGAGAGGTGCTTCAGGCAGCTGACATACGACTTATGAGCTGACATACGACTTATGAGCTGACATACGACTTATGAGCAGACATACGACTTATGAGCTGACATACGACTTATGAGCTGTCATACGACTTATGAGCTGTCATACGACTTATGAGCTGTCATACGACTTATGAGCTATCATACGACTTATGAGCTGTCATACGACTTATGAGCTGCCATACGACTTATGAGCTGGCATACGACTTATGAGCTGACATACGACTTACTGTATGTCTGAAGAATCAAAATTGAATCGACTCACCCGTAGGCAGTCTCTGTGGATGGATGGGAGGAGTAATATCAGCAAGTTTAATGCCTGCAGTTGTTGTCTTCTATCTGGGATATCTGCAAAGTTGAGGGGAAGTTAACAATGGAAATCAAAGGAACCTCCAAACAACGATGTGGAAACCAAAGGTTTTATTGTGTCTTGAAGACGGGGACGTTTCAGCTATAAACCAGACTGTCATTGTTTGCTAGAGAAGGCTGTAAACTTATCTTTGGTTTAACTCACGGATAGTTTAGACTTGGCATTTAAACATGACTGCAATGGCGAATATTTCTACAGTACAGTAGACTATGAACCTTGGTGTTTTCACGTCGGGCTTTGTGGAAAACGGCTGGAATAATATATCAGAGAGAGGGAGAGGGAGAGGGACAGGGAGAGGGAGAGGGGGAGGGAGAGGGGGAGGGAGAGAGAGCAACTATTGTTTTCTGCCCTTGCCATTATCGTTGCTTGAAGTCTTGCTAGCCTGACCACAAGACAAAGGAAAAGCCAGTGTGTTGGTATTGTTTGCATAAGGCTTAATTTTTAGTACTCCATTATTTTTTTTATGTAATGGTTGTGAGGCCATTTTTCCCATTTTTCCCTTGCAATACCCTTCCTTCCCTGGTAATACTTACTTTCTACTGATGCAAAGGTTGGCTGGTACTCGTACGTCAAGAGAGGAAAGGGAAGCTCTCTGCGAACAGAATGCCCAAAGCAAGTTGAAAAAGTGGGCATACAGTAAGACGGATATCTTCCGTGCTCAACAGTAGGCTACCAAAATAAGCAAGTTTATAGTCACACTTGTACCTTGTGTTTTTGTTTCTGTGTTGTGGTAACAGGAGCTCCATTTCGGAGTCACAACGGCCATTAGACCGCCAACTAATGACAAGGCACAGAAAAGCATCCATATTGCCTCCTTTTATGATGCCTGTTGCTTTCAATGGTTGGCGGTCTAGCGGCCATTGTACCTGCAAACCGGCTTCCATCACCAAAAACCAGTTGCGACTAGGAAAAGCACAGGGTTCATGTGTGACTGAAAACTGTTGTTAGCTGATTTTAAGAAAGAAAAAAAAACTGTATCTGAGAAATCTGCATGAATCTATTTCGTTTTAAGGGATAAAATATACAGTACTACAATTTCTAAGCACCTTTGGAGATTTACTGTAGCTCATGGACTTATCTTGAAAAGTTAACAAAAATTCCAAAAATCCTAAAAAAAACTTCGGAAGTGGGTGGGTGGGTCAAAGGCCAACTCGTAAAAATATAATTTTCATGCCACGTTGTCAATGATTGCATCTGTCAAATTGCGATGAAATGTGCGGGTAACTCTCCCGATGAAGGAAAGAACAACAAAGGTACTATATGTTATTGGTCTTACTACAAATGATCTAAAAGAGCCTGGGGCGTGTGCAAAACCTGTGATGTTTATTAAAAGCAAATATGGATAGGGGGTTGGATGGGGTCTACTCTATCCACTTTATTTAACCACTTTCCTCAAATCTTAATTTAAGTTAATTGTCTTCAACCAAGCCATGGCAGGCGTTTATTTGGTATAGCATAATGAGGTTGATCATCCCATGAGATTAATATGACAGGAGCTTACCTGAGAAACTGTTTGAGAAGTCCAGCTACATCATGGACTCTCCTCCCATCTAAGCTAAACGCGCCTTCGTTAAAAGTCTCCTCGATTTCTTCACGCAGGGCCTGCCAAGGAAAGAAGAATGGGGCCCAGAATGAGCTAGGTTCCTGCTTAGAGTACCTTATAAAACTAAATTTTCGCGTCACTTCAATGTCGCGAATTTCGCGATATTAAAAGATTCGCGAAGTGACGCAAAAATTTAGTGTCGCGAGAATTAGGATGCGCGAAAATTAAGTGAGTACACATGAAGTCTTTGGGAGAATATTGGCCGTTTAATAAGGTTTATGGAAATACCTTGCCTATAATTTAATGTACATAGTACGGTAAGGGGTTGAGTAGGACTTATTATAGATTTTTATGAAACTAAATTGAGCCCACGCATCTTTTTGTTACAAATTGTTTCAGATTTGATGATTACAGCACATTTCAATCCCACTTGTTTTGCTTGATTTTATCATCCCAAAATCGCGAAATCGAGAAAATAAAGTGATCTGGTTTTTACGAAAATAGGAAAATCGCGAAAATAAAGTGTCGTGAAATATCGCCATCCCAAAATCGCGAAATTTTGACGTCGCGAAAATTACATTGGAATATATATAGCCTGGTTAACAGGCGCTATTTGCGTGAAAGATTAACTAATCCGAGCTTAGTTAACCAAGCTAGATTAGCCGATCTTAGTTGCATTTAAAAAAACGGAGACGACAGCGAGCAGATTTCGGAGCTGAGCTTACGTCAGCATGTGCGTCATCACATGCTATAACTGATATCTGATTGTGAATACTCGAACAGTACAAAGACCATTGCAGTCTCTCCTGTTCCCTTCTCGCCCCAATCACCTTATTTTTGGCCGAGCATTACGTCTGATAGAACAGCTTTTCCTGGAGATTTTCTTAAGGGCGCTTTTTGAGAGCCTGTTTTGCAGGCTAAAAGCAAGAATTCTTTTTTTTTTTTAGAAAGGGTTTAGTTTCATTTAAATATTTTAGTTTTTCGTTGTTGTTGCGCTGACATTTTGAGCGTTAGCCCTTCGTCGTAGCAAAAGAAACAGTTTCTTTTGCTCCGACGAAATTATAACGCTCGAATTCACAGAGGCGTTTAACACACCTTTCAACCTTTTCTTTATTTATACATGGTCTACAGCACACCTACGCAGACCATCTAGTTTTTCTACAGATTGCCTGTAGTCTTTCTGGTTATACCACTAATATAGAAGGTTTACCTTCATTCTGGCTGTTGCTCCGCCAACCCTGAGAATTCCCTCCTCTGTCAAGCTATTATGATCCAAGAATCGTATCATCTGAAAATGTTGCAGAATGAATAATAAAAATTATAAATCATTATTCATTTCTCCTGTAATCAACATGTTATGGTGAAGTTTATTTGCCTGGGTACAATATCTTTAGTGGCTAGATATCTTTTTAAGGGCCATTAGAGAACATACATTGGTACAGTATGTACAGTACATAGGTAATAACGTAACTCTCTATAAATAGATACTGTATTTAGTTTTACTGTTTAGCTAATCACCTCTTGGAGGAACAGTGGAACATTAGAGTTGGAGCCCTTGAGACGATCGTGTTGAACAAGGTATTGTAGTGGTACCTCAAATATCCCACACTCTACAAGCCATGCAAGACAAACATTAGACCTCAAATACCCCATTTCTGCAAGTCACCTAAGACAAACATAAGATCGCACAAGTATGAAAGCTTTTTTTTGAAGCTCTACCTTTGACTTTCTTCTTTATGGGTTTTCTTCGATGCAGTGCAATACCATGCTGATCAAACAATGCTGTCAACTCAATCAGTGCCAGTGAGCGGACCTTCTCCATGTCTTCCTTACTCATGTCTGATATGTGAGTCAATCCAAGCTCGTCTTTTGTAAGCGTGAAATTCTTTAGGAGGATTGATAAATAATGATTAGGTAAAAGTAGTGGTAATGCAGTTCACATTTAGTAATGCAAAGATGAACAAGTATTCTTATGCAGAAGAGGGGATGGGGATGATAACTGTAGTATACCCAAACTAAAGTGTTAACAGTTCTTATAAAAAGGAGGAGAGAAAAAAAGCTGACCATGCTGGTCAACACCATTGATCAAAGGTTCCATAAACAATTAGAACAAATAAAGTGATCAAATATTCCATAAGCAATTAGAACAACAAAATTAATGATACATTCCATCAGCATTGAGAGCCACAAGAATTTATTAACTGTTCTATCAGCAAAGAGGAGAACAACTCAAATAATGAAAAGATGTGTGAATGTTCTTGATGTACTGACACACAGACAATAAAAAGAGGAGCAATACTATTGCTTGTCAAGCACTTTATTGATAATCGGTAATGCTTACGGGTAAACGTGGGAATTGAGGCCCAGAGTATGATTTTACTCCATTGTTTTTCTCGTTCTAAAACAAAAGCAGAAACAGTTATTATTATTACCCTGTATCAACTTGAGTATTTATAACCGTTATTAATGCAATCAACACTAATAACATCACAACAAACAAACAAAAAACAACTTTACCAAATAAACAACATCACACCCAAAACAACAACAATAAAACAGTAACAATTATAAAAAGCAATTGTTATCACCCACCAGTTTTGGTGAGAGGCTCTCACTAGGTACATCGACTGGTGCTTCATGAAAACACTCAGGCTGCTCTGGATCTGGCGGTGACGATGGGCGTGGACTCACATCCTTCACCTTTAACCTTGAGTCCTCCAGGTCATCAACAGAAGACTCTTTTGTCTTCTCTGCAGCATTAAAAAGATCCTCTTTGGTCCGTCCAGTGACGTAGAAGACGGATCCATGGGTGTGGCGCGTCTGCTGAACTTCTGGAAAACCAAACCAATCAAAGTTTATTACAGTTTAACCTTGATATTACACTGATAAAGTCTGTAAGGCAATATATTGAGTTCTTGAAAATAAGTTTAAAAGAGCAATAAATATAGTAATGAGATAAAAACTTTAGATTGAATAATATGATTAGTTCCATCCAGAAAAGTGTTCGTTATAATGGGGCTAGTGATGACATATGGAGTGCAGTAGAGCTTACATGTAATGAACACCCTCAGTACTTTCAAAAGTGTCTGTCACATGAAGGTGTTTAATAAATCGGGGTTGATTTCAAAGAATTTGACAGAACAATTTGAAATCTGTACTTTGAAAAGTGTTATAACCAAGAGACCATTTGGGAGGTGCCCCTGTTTAGTCAAGAAAGGTATGGGAAGGTGTCAGCTTAATAGAGGTCCCTTTTAGTAGAAGAAGGCAACACACCTGAGTGAACTCTAACATCCTCACTTGCTCTTCTCTCCGCCAGCGGGTGGACAAGCTTACTAGGAGAAGCCTTTTCTTTATCTAAGCTCTCCCCATTAGTACGGATCTCAGCCAGGGAAGTGTAAAGCCCATGCATACTACTCTCAATAGAGCTATCATCCCGAAAAGGCTTCATCAAGTTAACACCCTCACTTGCCGCCCGGCGAGGAAGGGAAGGCCTCCGGATCTGTGTTCGCCGGGAGTGCCCTGCAGTAGGACTTGTTACTGGACTAACCACAGGAGTTGTGGTAGTGCCCTCCGTGCTTGGGTAACTAGTTGATGAGCTTGTTGTTGCATTACTAGGCTGTCCAGTGGTTTGGACAGGGAATATTGTGCGGACATCGGTGTAGTTTGAGTGTTTGGATGATGCCGGCAGAGCGCTGCTTGTATTTGATGGACTGTCAGAGCTGCTTAGTCGCTTTTTGGTGTATTCATTCAAGGTGTTTATTCGCCGTCTAACAGCTTCTGCCTGTTTTCGGGTCAGAGATGAGGTGATGTTTTGAACATCTAAGTCTTCTGGGTTAATTTCCTTGCTGTCTGTAAAATAACAAAGGACAAAAAAGCTTTCAACATTATCAGAATGGTACAAAAATAATCTAGTACAATGAGAAGAATGCAATGGTACAGAAAGAATACTAAAAATAAAAAAATATGACCATTTTAGCATTTATTGGAATAATTGGAAAAAATACAACAAGAAATACAATGAAACAGAAATAAAACCGAAAATAAAAAATAAACAATTAAATCAAAATAATTACTTTCAAAACCCAAACATTTGCATTCATTGTATGACTCACAAGACAAGCTCAGTCAAGACTACCAGAATTTTTGAACCATATACAACCATAATTAATAAAGGTATTATCAAGGTATTAAGGCTTCTCTTACCTCTATACTTTTTAACAATTTCATCAAAACCTGCTTCCTTCAGCCATTGGACCTCTTGGTCCCCTTCTGAAATTAGAAAGTGGGCCCATGGATTCAAAGAAATACACACAAAAGCACAGTTCCTGTTATTGTTTTAGTTCATGATTTAATTCATTATTGTACTTCGGTAAACAGGAAAAGACAAAAACAGGAAGTGAACTTGCTTAAAGAGGAAGATGAAATGATTAACAAATTGTTTATCCTGTCATTTGCACAATATTAGCACACAATTTCTATTTTATCATTTAGATCAACTTCACTTGTAAGAACAAGTCCTAAATACCAGCAAACAAAAAGGAACCTATTTTAGAGATTATGAAAAAAAGCCAGAAAGTTTTTTTTCCTTCCTCAATAATTACCTCCCATCTCACCTGCTGGCCAACACACACTCTCCGCTCGACCTTTGGCCTTCATTTATTAAGCATACCACATTTTCTGATTTAATTAAACTGGAAATTCTAGCCCTCCCCCACACCCCTTCCTTCTCACACAAAGCCCCATTCTCTTTCTGTTCTTCCCCCTCCCTCAACCTAAAATCCCCTCTTTCTTTAGTTGTATCCCTCCCTCCTACAAAATGCCCCATCCTGTTTTTCTCCTTCCTTGTCCCACTTGGACACACCCATTATCCTACCTGCTGGATCCTTCTCTTCATGCTCATCTTCGGGCTGCGGCAGACGGCCACTCTCCTCTATGGACCGGAATTCCTTCCAGAAATCATCATACTCTAGTTGGTCCAGTGGGGGTACCATCCCATGTCTCTGCTTCACCCGCATAGCCATCCTGCTGTCTACATCTGGCTTGCTAATGGGGAGAAACATTCACAAATCAATGATCAATTATCCTTTAACATATGAGGTATTGTTTTTTTTTTTCTAGCTACATCTGGCCTGCTAAGGGGAAGGGGGCACAATACATCAAACATTGACTAATTGGCTCATTATTTTTCAGTATACAAGAACAGAGGTCCTATACACTTTTGGAATACCAAGTACCCTTGGCTTGGATACATTAGTTGAGACTTATTCAATAAGTCATGGTTATATTGACCAGAGCTTTAGTACATTCCCAAACATAAAACATCATTTACTAATTCTAGTCGATTCTAACTGCTTTAATGCTCGACTGTAAAGTATTTGAGAACACATGAAAAAACATGTATCTTACTAAAAAATAATTATAAATAAATGTTCACCCTGTATAGGAGTGTATCTTTTAGCTTAAAAGCAAGTTTGGTAATATAAAACAATGAGAACTTACTGAGGGAACTGTAGTATAAACTTATAAGGTGTGCAACATACATACGTATAAGACAAGCCTTGGCATCTGATGCCTGCCATTGTCAAAAACGATTAAATCAACAACCAAAAAAAATAATCATTACCCTCTTATCGCACTTGAAATAATGTACAGAGCAATAATTCTATCATACATTAAACGCATAAAAACATTCACTGTCCCCAGGCTTGATTAATGTAAAATAAAACTTTTAGAAGACTTTTTGAAAAAAATATTTTGGCTTCACTACAATGCCTGATACAACACACTTCTTCTACTATGAAATAAAATGAAACGGCTTGTAAGAACCATCTAAATGTAATTTACAATGGTATCAGTCCAAAATAAAGCAATAACATGGAAGCAAAAGGAATTAAAGTAATTAAATTAATTAAGGCCATTAGTGGGATGTGTACATTTCAAAACAAAAGATCAGCATTTCATTATTCTCTAGCAGTTCTTGTGTCCCCTTGACTAAAGGACCTGTCCTTTCTTGTTTACACGGACAAACCAATAATAGAAACATTCATCTGGGAGGTGTTGACACAGATATGGGACAGACGTCATCCATGACAGAAACTTGAGCCAGAAAATTGGATTTCTCCTCTCAAAAGCTGTTGCTGTCAACACAGGTTTAGGCTTTGTGAGAACAAGTCAAAACAACACCCAATGGAATCAGCAGTCTTTACATATAGGACACGAGAAAAAGAATAAATTCAAAATAACACCCTATTAAATAAGAAGTCTTTACATATGGATATAAGAAAAAGAATAAAGTCAAAACAACACCCTATTAAATCAGTAGTTTTTACGTGTGGGGCATAAGAAAAAGAATAAATTCAAAATAACACCCTATCAAATCAGAGGTCTTTACATAAAGGGAATAAGAAAAAGATTAAAGTCAAATCAACACCCTATAAAATCAGTAGTCTTTACATATGGGTCATGGGAAAAAGGATAAACAAAGTCAAAATAACACCCTGCTAAACCAGAAGTCTTTACATATGGGACATGAGAATAATGACAAACCATTAAAAGTGGGCTTATAAAATACAAGCCCTGTGAAATTGTCTTAACATCAACACAAATAAGATTATTTAATGCTTTTCTGAGGCTTTAGTATTTATAATATTTGTATTATAATATTAAGAATTGTTGTTTGAAAGGAAAGCTCAGCATCTCTATACTAAAACCAGCTAATCTCTCATTTAGTGAGAATGGAAGAGTGCAAACAGTAACATACAGTATACATTTTGCTTCCAATATCAAGAGATGGGATAGTACCATGGAACAATAAAAAACTTAGAGTAAAACTTAAACTCATTAAAATAATCAGAAAACTTGTCTATGCAGATAGGTAAGTTCAGGAAAGCTGTAACACCAAAAGGATATCTCAAAGGAGTTATCAATTACACAGGAAATAAACAGTCAACAATTTCAAAATAGAAAAAATGTCAGTTTGAGACATTTAGATTGGACTAGCCAATGGTGAAAAAAAATCCTTCAATTTAAGTTGTCACCATCGGAATATGGGCAGCCCGACATGATATCAACTTAAATAATTATACCTAGATTATTATATACACATGGACATGTATTATAGACAAACAGTACATCAAAGAGTTTTTAGTATACTGTAAAAAATTACTTTCAAGTTACCTTTAAAAAAGAGTTTTTAGTTTCAAGTTGCATTTAAAAAAGTAAAAAAGAACACTATATGCAAGGAAGTTTAAATTGATGCCTTATCCTTTGCAAATAAGCCATCAATTAGGAAGTGCCAGACAGGAACTGATACTTGATCTGCAGAACATTTTTAAAACATGTTTAGACACTTATGGTGTTGCTATGATGCTAGTTTTATTACCCAGGGTTCAAAATATTTTTTTAAGTCAGCTAGATTTTGCCAGGTTTGTGAATTTTGATGGAAAAAAAAGCTTGCATACTCAAAATATAAAAGGATAATGAGAAAAAAGAGCCGGCAAAGACCAGAGGCAGCCGGCCGCTATTTTGAACCCTGTTACGACTTCCTTCACAAAGTGCTATAAATATGACAAATTTTATCGATTATTTTTGTTAGCTTTCTGCAAAATATCACTTCACAAAATGCCATTGGTGTGATGTTATGTAGATTGGATAAAAAAGTATTAATCATGGCCAATAATCAATGACATCTGTGTATAGCAACAACAGTCCTGTATGAATAGTGCATATTAAAAAAATCTATTTCACACCTTCAATCAAATCCTTATTCCAAATAAATTAACACACTAGAAAGAATTGCAAACTATTTACAAAGTCATATAAAATATTTGAGGAATATTACAAGATAACAACCTCACATTCTAAAGTAATCTAAGATTTTTTTCTGACTTTGGTTAGGGTTAGGATTAGTGTTGGTAAAAAAATAACTGTGCCTGTAAAGTTTTAAATAATTAACTTGTAAAGTTTCAAATAGCTAACTTAAAAACGTTTAAATAACTTTCTTGTAAAGCTTTAAATAACTTGCTAGAGCTTTGTGGTAAATGTCTGTCGTACCATAGCTTGAATTAGTGACACTTTTACTGGCATTGTTATGGCTGTGAGGGGAATGACTTATGCCTAACTGGTCTAACCACTATTTAACTCAAATCCGATAATGCAATTAAAATTCCTTTCTGTAGTTTCATAATAAGAACAACTTTAGTGTTGGTATCAGAAGAACTAGCGGCCATGGTTAAGTTGTGACTCATACAAAGGACAATACAACTACATAAATTCCTATGACAATGGCAGTAAATGCACCCTACCAAGCCTAAAATAGCCTGCCCTGGGATCCAAAGAAACAGAATCAACCCAACTGTTGATGGAAAATAATTATTTAATAGTCTACCTTTTATAAGACCTACAAATCCCTGGTACTTCTAAGGATATAATAAATGTATAAAAATATGAGTATATATATAAATATTCTTTGTAATCTTTTTTTTGGAAATGTTTACAGAACGCATCCGTAGAATCACTTAAAGTTTTTTCATCATTGATCCTGTTAAAACATGCGCTTGAAATATCGTAAAGTTGTGGCCACTAAAAGTGCGTAAGTGTTTATCGCAGACAATGTACAATAATAAAGGAAATTGCCATTTAAAAATAGAAAACATCGCTTGGTAGTAATTGGAAAACAATAAGGAAATAATCTAACACGACGAACAAAGAATAGGTTCTTTCCTAAAACTTGGAAGCAGCGAAATATTTCATCACTACTTAGTGTCAAACGGATGTACTAGCGGGTCAAGAACTTTATTAATATAGTATTGGCAAAGAAAGAACTAAATGCATACTGGCAGTAGTAAAGTTTACGAAGCATATAATTACTCATACAAATTTAATTTTAGTTTGCGGCGAATAATCTGAACCACAGTGGCGTTTTGTTATCAAACTAGTTTACGCACTTGTTCAATGCAGAAAAGATAATAACAGCATTTAAACCCCCCTCTGGCTCTTCGAATTCAACATTTATACGACATTAAGTGAACTATTTAGAACTATATTGCTTCTTAGAATTATAAAGCTAGAAATAGGTGACAATTTGCACAGATTTGTGATTTCACTCGAAGCTTTGGAAGTTTCCGAAAAGTTTACAAAAAGAAACAGAGATAGTTCCGTATAGTATAATCGAGTTCACGGTGGTTTCGGAGCAAGCTTTCATTAAGACAACACAGTGTATGGGAATGAAAAAGGTAGGAAGCTTGTTGAAGTTTGCGCAAAAATAAAGCAAAGTCCTTTCTTTATGAGATGCTCGTAAGATAAGAGACGACATTAAAGGGTAGAATTACCGACGGCAAAGGTTTTCGTTGACTTTCAACAGATTATCACAAAAGCAGAATCCTGCCTTCTTTCAGTCGAATTTTAAGAGCCTCTAGCAAATATATAAATGCCTACAAGAAAGCATGATCTACATAAAGTGTAAAACAACCGGAAATTACGAGGAACACTCAATTGTGCCTGAGATTCAACCGTCCAACCGAGTGGTTGACATAGCGCCCGAACTGTGTAAAATACACCCGCAAAGTTACCTTAAATTACCTGAAAACTGCGTTACTGTCCTATTCAGGGTTTCCCTGCAGGTGATGGAATTTTCCTTATTCCAATTTTCACGCTGTAAAATAGCCGGACATTTCAGAATTTCGCAGACTTGGACTTGTTTTCGGTCGAATGTTCGGCAAGTACGAGTTTGTTCGAACAAATATGGCGGTGATCACGTGACACATATAATTGCTGAGGAGGGGAGGGGTAGTGTTCGCTATTTTCATTGAATAAAAAAATGTCGATTTTGACGGTAAACAACATAATAATAATAATAATAATAATAATAATAATAATAATAATAATAATAATAATAATAATAATAATAATAATAATAATAATAATAATAATAATAATAACAATAACAATAACAATAACAATAACAATAACAATAACAATAACAATAACAATAACAATAACAATAACAATAACAATAACAATAACAATAATAATAATAATAATAATAATAATAACAATAATAATAATAATAATAATAATAATAATAATAATAATAATAATAATAATAATAATACAAATAAAAATACTTTAGCATTTGAGTGTTATTGTCCCCTGGTTTCTCTTAGCATCCCTTCTTCCCTACGTTATATTATTCTTACATTCGAGCATGATACCTCGCATGTCTGGAATGGCTCGGCCCAGTCAGGGTCATTCAGGATTAGAACCCTTGAAATTACAATGATACAATTCGAAATGGATAACAGCTATCCCATATCTGATCGCTTTTCAGACCCTTTAGACTTTACCAAGAGATGTAAGTTTTAACAACCAATAGGTTAGGGGAATTTCATTTGGGTTTCGAAAGTTTGATTTTACATAAGTTTCGATCAATATTTATAAAAAAAAAAATTTCGTTTTCTATGTATTAATAGAAACAGTTCGACTTTTGATGGTTTTAACAACACTTATGCTTATGCACCCTTGTCCCTCAGCCGCCGGAGTTTTGCTACAGGGGGTAAGGGAGGGGGATAGCCCCCCAAGGGGAGAGGGAGAGGGGAATAGTCAAATCATTCCGAAAATGAAAGGAGGTCCATTTGATCCCAAACTAAATATAGTACACTCTTTTTTATATGAGAACCATTTTTATAAAACGTCCAGCCTGCGATTTCACCATATTTTAAAAAAATGCTAAAAACATGCCGAGGCTTAGATAGCAAATATTGCTTTTTTTAGTCCTGATGAGTTCTAAAAGGCAGAATCAGATTGTGGTAGTATCAACAACCTTATATATTATTGCTATTGATCATTTGTTTTATTCTTTTTCTAATAATTCATTGAGTATTATATATTCATATACACTAAAATTTAAGAACATCATATTCATCCTTTCCCTGCTAGCAGAGGCCTCTTTTCTCTGTATTTCGCTGGGCTGGAGTTCGCGAGGAAAATATACCTCTGCCATGGGTCGAGACTGTTTCTGTTGCGCATGCGGGAGCGTTAATAAGCGACCGACGTGCCAAAACCCGTACCATCGCGCTAAAGCTGTCAATATGCTTTGCATGGGTTTAGTCGGAAATCATGAATCAAACTCCGGTTAGATCTCCTCTTCGAAAAAAAAAACAACTGTTCGATTTCAATCACCTAAAACGTCACTAAAAAGATTGAACAACAAACGCAGCAAAGACGAGTTTTGTCTTGTTTGTGGGATTAATTTCAAGACATCTGGGCAGGCGAGTTTCTTCGATGTAAATATCGCACAGTTGGATTCGAAGAAAATGTTACAAAACTTTTTGGTAAAATTAGATCAGCTATTCCCAGAAGAATATGCAAAACCTGTAAACGGAAGATTGACTTGTTTGTCAAAAGAGAGAAAATTCTGAATGAAGATAAGGCATTGAATGGCTTCTTTTTATAATTCGTCGCTAGTCATTGTGGGCTCAAATAGTGGCCAGTAATTAATGAACGGAGCATGCGCTCTGGATCTCGTCCACGATCGTGGACGGCGGTTTGATCAAACGAACTTGCGATTGGCAGAGGTATCTTTTCCTCGCGAACTCCAGCCCAGCGAAATACTGAAAAAAGAGGCCTCTGCTAGCAGGGGGATTCATCCTTAAAATGCTCCAAAAATAACGGCCCAGCCTCAACTGAAAATTAGACGTTCTTATAAAAAAAAGAGTGTAGTAGAGTATTTCATGAATTCCACGATAGTGCCTCCTGATTGCATCGTCGCAAGGAAGAAACATAGAATCTAATATTGACGATAATCAACTGATTCATATGCAGATAATAACACTGATATATTTTCATTTGTTCATGCCCTCGACGCGCAGAAGGTGGGGCGGGAAGGGGAGTTTTTAACGTTAAAAAACACAAAAATACTTTGGAAGAAAATACCATTTCAACATTAAAATTTTAAACAATAAACTGAAATACTACCATGTTCGCGGATTAAAGGCTGACTGAATCGAATTTATATTTCCGTCGGATCCGACGGCGAGTCGTGATAAAGTGTCAAGTGCTGTGCAAACTTTTTGATGCAAAATCACACAAAAAAGATGAGCCTAAAATTGACTTGAATAGCGCGGAAACGAGGCTCTGTGATAGGCTCTTATATTGCAAATTTACCTTCCCCACTACTACTCCCACAATTCTTTGCGATGCGCGGGTAAAACCGAGGATGAAATTTGCAGTTTTGACGCCTGACCTCGGTTTCACACGCGTGTCGCAAAGAGTTGTGGGAAGTAGTGGGGAAGGGAGATGAAAGTGGAAATGCGTTCTGTTCAATCAATCGGTTTGTAGCCCATTCCTGTGCCACTATTATGCCCATTGAAAATGTAATGTAATGTTTGGCATTTGCGCTTCACATGTGACTGACTTTATTCGTCAGTGTGTAGATACGGACTGCTCCACGCAGCTTACAAACATGAGTGTTGGTTAGAATGTGTAAGCACTGTCACTGAAGATGGCACCACGGGCCAGCGTCCCCAGCGGTTCTTTTACGTCCCCCAATACACGGGACCTCAGGCTTAACCTCCTTATCCGAGAAGACGTGGGATTCACAGTTCTGACTAGGGGCCGAACCCCGGACCTCTTGCTTGAGAAGCGAAGCCCGTACCACTAAGCTATCGCTCTACTCTCCGCTCATTCTTATTTCGCCGCACTTAAGGGCGGCGTTTATTCGAGTGTGCAACAAGGAAAAACCCGATGCGAAAAAAAAAGCGCGCTAAAAGTCAAGAAAAAACGCTGGTAAAAAACAGCAAAACATCACGTTTTTTTATATATTTCACTCGCACACTTTCAAGTCAACTAAACATACAATACAACCCCGATACTTCGAGCTTAGTTTTTGGACACTATTTTGAGGTCATCCAACTTTCCCGGCCGCTGTTTTCCTCAAACCCAGTTACCATTCCCGTTCCTGGAATCAAAATACCGTCCCCTTTATAGGACCTTGTTTACAGAGATGAATATTGACCTAGAAGACCCAGCATTTTCTTGCGGTCATCCTGCAAAGAGTTTACACGACAAGTACTCCTGCCTAGAAAATTTTCTTACAAAAACACAGTAGAGAGGTTTAGCAGGCGAAACGGCAACGGCTAGAAGGACGCGACCGAAAATGTTTTAACTTTAAGCCCTCAATTCTAAACTAGTACGTATAAAGAGTTCAAACGAAAACTAGAGCCTTTGGGAAAAACAGATAGTTGGGTTTGCAGAGGAAACATCCCTGTCCTCGAAAGACAGTGGGGACCTTACGATTTACGATGGCGGAGAGTCTACGACGGCAAACACGCAAGATTTGACCGGGCGATATTTTTCTTTTAGCGCGCGGAGAAACAACATGTGCGCTGTCGTAGACTCTCCAGCGTCGTGAATCTTAAGTTTTTTCTCCGGCAGTGGTTTCGAGGGAAACGACTGAAATGTATCAGAGAATTTTCCAATGTTTGCAGTCGCTTTCGTCTTTGCCGTTGCCCTTGCTAAAATTCCCTAATGTCTTGGGCAGCAGCGCTATGGAAATACCCATAGAGAAAGCACTCGAAATTCCACACAATACAAATAAACAAGATATCAGCGGCCCAGTGTGTCAACACCATGTGCTATATTTAGACTCCAGTATGCTGGCACTATCGGGGTCCCTGTGGTCCACGTCACCGAAAGATTCCTGGGAATCAGTTTCCCAGTCCTCTTTCACGTAGCTGTGAAAAGTGCAGAGCGGGTCCTGGAACCGAACGGCTTGCGTACTGCTGGTCTCCGAGGTAGAGCTCGCGGACTCAACACTACAGGGGGTTTCTTCTGAGTAAAACAAAAATACAATAGATTCCCCATGATGGTGATGACAAAAGCATGGTTCCATTCTTCCCTCCCCTTGCCCTGGCCATCACTCACCCCGCATGGCGATGTGGAGCCAGGAGCGGTAATAACATGGACCCTCCCTGTCCATCTCTCCTCATGCCTCCCCCTGGGCGTGGTCACTCACCTTTCATGGCGATGAGGTGCTAGGAAAGGTAATAACATGGACCCTCCTCTTCCTTCTCTTCTCATGCCTCCCCCCTCCCTCTGGGCGTGGTCACTCACCTTTCATAGCGATGAGATGCTTGGAGAGGTAATACAATGTACCCTCCCCTTCCTCCTCTTCTTATGCCTCCCCCTGGGCGTGGTCACTAACCTTTTATGGCGATGAGATGCTTGGAGAGGTAATACAATGTACCCTTCCCTTCCTCCTCTTCTTATGCCTCCCCCCTGGGCGTGGTCACTAACCTTTCATGGCGATGAGGTGCTTGGAGAGGTAGCTGCATGGCACGAAACCCTCTCCTCCCCTGGGCGTGGTAACCCACCACCAGTCATCGTCATCCCTGTTCAAGACGTTAACAACGTCCCCCTTAGTCACGCTCACATCATCCTCGGCACACGCCTCGAAATCATACAGCACCATCGCTTTGAAATGCGGTAGTTTTTGAAAGAGCGTCGGAGTAGGGTCGTCACTTTCCGAACCACTCCGATTCCAGCTCGTGACTTCGGGAAAATCCGACGGACTGGCTTGAAGAAATGAGACATCTTTCTCAGGTAAGTCCAACACTGTTGTCGTAGTTAAATAAGGTATTCTCCCATTAATTGTGACTCCAGGCGAGTTTTTTGGAGTTGATCGGACACTTTTAATGTTTTCAATTCGAGAAAAGTCCGAAAGAAAACGAATTCTAAATGATTCTTCTTCGCTTGATGACGACGAATCATTGCCGAGTATCCCTTCGTCGCTTTGGCTCCTTTGTTTCAGTCCTGTAAAGCCTGGTAACGAGCTCAGTTTAGTGGCATGCATTTGCGTCTCTGATGAGCATCGTGTCATAGTGTTCCTTTTTGTGTAAATTTGGTCACAAAGGACGTCACTTCCGGCGGAAATGAATTGATTATTGGTTATAGTAGTGCACTCTACACCGTACTCAGCCTTGCGCAAAGGCAAGGAGCAGTAGCTAAACGGAATAAACCCTCGCCGTCCGTTGCTATTGACAACGAGGACCCAATCATCTTCGCGATATAAGACAACCACCATTTCTCCTTTGACCACCTTTAGCTCCGAGTTCTCCACCGGTTCAAAATTCCACAAGACTCGCACTCTTAAGCGCGCGGGGCATCTTGGACTCGCAGATGCTAATTTTATTGCGAGCTCCGTTTTGGAGAGGTCTGGTGATGCCCCTGATCCCGCGGTACCATGACTACTTATACCGCTATCGTTATCGTCGTCGTCATCCAGGTCAGCAGTTTTGCCCTCGTCGCTGCCGCTGACTAGTAGCGGCCTGAGTGTTTGCAGTCGTCGTTTTCTTGCTCTCTTTAATGTATAAACTGAAAAAAAACGAAGGGACATAGGCATGAGAGAATGATCTTGTTAGCGTCATTCTTGACATCCGATAAAAAACAGTTTGAGAAAGCATCCATTTCCATCGGCAAATTTGGGGTAGCTAATCAGACATTTTAGATTGAATTTGGTAAATAAATAATAAGACTTTTCAGATATTTTTGAAATATTATCACATAGTGTGTCGTCTAATATTTAAAGAAAACATTGACAAAGGTGTGGCTGACAGAACTGCGAAGACAATGTGAGGTAGAAGTTTAGAATGGAATTTTTAAGAAGAAGAAGAGACCAAGAGATCTCCGCGGTCGCAATGCGGTCGTCAATATAGAAAGGGTTAGGACTCGTATGTAGGTCACACTATATTGATGGCTACATGAAGTACCAACCCGGCTCCCAAAAGTCCGCTGAAAAACGCTAGAGAACGTTACAGTATTTCCCCGCGTTTTTTTTTTATCGTGGAAAGAAAGAAATCGCTGGATAATCGCCCCGTATAGGCGTGCCCATACTATAGTAATCCAACGCAAAACCATAGTTTGACTGCCGTGTGTTGCGAAGCATATCAATCAATGGCTGTCGTTTTTCTAAATGGTATAAAATAGCCTGGGGCGAGCGCGCGGGAGACCTGTGATATTCTAAAACGATAGGGACTAGGCTCCATTTCCAAGATGGCTGCCAGCAAAATCGTAGTGAACACGAATTCCTGCAAGTTTACGAGGAAATTCTCGATTTACAAAGTTCCAGAGCGATAAAAAAGCAAAAAAAAAAAAATATTGAAGCGGGACTCCCAAATATGGTATGTAGTGCTTAATAAGGAAATGACCGAGCGAGCTAGAAAAACGACAGTTTTTAAGACAAGATTGACTGATATGGCTGCAAAGTCCGCCTTACCCACTCCCTGTTAGTTTAGTAATAAAATAGCGGCGCCAGCTCCGCTCTTCCTTTCCCCCTTCTATAGTCCAGTTTCGAATTCTAGTATGCCCGCTTGACAGACGCACTAAGGAAGCATAAGTTTTTAAATTTCATGCAAATACCAAAGAAAATCCCCTGGAACTTCCAGACCAACATTTGTCATGATGTTTTCGATTTGCAAAATGTTTGCCGGAAACCGAGGCTCGCTCTGTATTTATGCGTTCTCAGGGACGGACCATTTGATATTAGACGGGGAAACGGCTGATTCCCCCCCCAAACAAGAGCGAAGCTCAGGCCTTAAAAATAATCGAGCAAACATAGCCTAGGTTCGGTTTCCAGCCGTGGTGGCTTCGGCGCGCCCGCGATCCTCTCCAATCCCGTCAGTAAAGGAGCAGCAGGTGACATATACAGTATAACCTCGGCTGGAAACCGAGGCAATAGTAGACTGGCAGACAAAATTGCCACATCCTTCAGGGAAAAAAAAAACGAACAGAAACTGCCCGGAAAAATAAGGAAAAATAAATAGCACTACCCCCGTCAAATGTAATGTCAAGCGGGTAAAGTGAAATTCTAATTTGGGTTATCCGTTTAACATGATGAAAGATTAGACAGGACCAGAGAGATGATTTAATTTATTTATTTTTCTTTTATTTATTTATTGAATTTCCACCAGTTATACTGCTGTGGAAGGCACAAAAGAGCTAAGCCCCAATATAAGTGCCCCCTTGAGTGTATTGTTAGTAAGCATTGTAAGCACTTTCACTGGGGGTGGTCACCGCCAGAGGGTTTTTGAGTCCCTAGTGGTTCTTTTACGTCCCTCCGATTCGTGTTTAAAGCAAACAGATTTCAAGCAAACAGGATTGCAGAAGATAAGTGCGGGAGGGGGGAGGGGGTTCTATAATGCAAGCCATTGTCGCAAGCATTTCGATTTATTTTGCCGATTACTTCTCGAGAGTAATTTTAACGTCATCTCATAAAAGCCACCACCCGCACTCGATAATACTGTTTTCCCGCGCTTTCATGGCACGTTGCTACACAGGTTGCCCAAAGGCTATGTTACCATGGTGATTGGGAGAAAGAGAACGGTCGGACCAGTTTTAACAACAGGTTGCGAACTGAGTAAAGATACAAAATTAAAAACAGAATATTGCAAGGAAAAACAAAATTGCCGATACATAAATATTCACCGTGCACAACACAAACAACATGTATTTGAGACGAAGATATGTTTAAACCTCTTTCTATTGTAGATGAGGTGGTTTTCAATATTAGACCGCGTAGACTCCCACAAATAACAAAGCTAGTACCAAGCAATTACTTATTTCAGGGAGCTAAGTAAAGTGTGCAAAGCACCTCCCTTTCTACATCAGCCGCCGAGGGTATAATTATGTATAGGGCACTTAAAACTTTCTTCTCATTCGTTTTCTTTCCGTGGATTTATTAACATATCAGAAAGCTTACCGTAGATCCTACTACGAGGATAAGACAAAGGATTAATTCCAAGTCTTAATAAAGAAGTAAAGGCCATTCATAATGTATTCATAAAAGAACAATCGCCGCTAATTACAGCTCAAGTGTGAATAGACGCGCTTTTAGGAGTAGCACTTGAGAATTTTATTTCACCCGTGTTATTCGGTAGGAGTAAGAAATTTTCTCGCCGACTTCATATGTCTGCCAGAGGAATGTAGGGATAAACAGGAAAAGATTCAATCTTCTTTCACTGTTAATTAATATTTGTTTTCAAAGTGTCATCCCGGAAAAAGTTGTCATAAAGGATTGGTGTTTCACGAAAAGTAAATTTGCATTTAGCCAACTCTATTAATGGTCTTTCACCATAGAAGAACGCTTTTAAGCCAGTAAACTCAAGGCAATCAGAGAAAACCGGGGCTATTTTGTGTAGCATAGGATACTATAGAGTTCATACTTAAAGAAATATTTTCTAAAAATAGGGAAATAGATTGGTAATTTTATAGCATAGAACAGGGGCAGTGATGTTGTGTAGAATGTTTTGAATACAAAAGAACATGTACAGTAAAGACAGGTATTACATGTTTCTATGAAAAGAATAGCGTGATATTTTGGTGTTCCATAACGCTAAAACCATTGTTTTAAAGGTATTTCACATTAAGAGAATTTGCAGTTCTAAAATGCAAACGCTTATGTAATTATTGGAATTAATTTAAAAAAAAAAGAACACAAGAAATCTCCGTTAAGACAAAAGACGGTGGTTTTTCATCGCAATAAAAAAACTAGCCTTTATCGGGTGATATATTACGTGTTATTTAACCTTCCCGGCTTCCGCTGTTTTATGCCATTCAATTAGAGAAACACGAGAGAAATACTGAAAATATGAATGGAAAATGGTACATTGGATAGAAAATCGAAACCATTACTCACCGCACCACTTTCGAATCATTGATGGCTTTTGATTGAATCGAGTCTCTATCACTCACTGGATATGACAGGCATCGCTCGGGATTCTTATAGTACCCAGGCGATTTTCAAAGAAAGGCGAAGACCATTCAATTGACAGTTGCATCCAAATAAACTTCTCTGATTGGTCGAGATGTTATTTTTTCAATGGTGATTGGTCGCCATGTTATCCTTGTCAATGGATAGAACATTATCAGCGGAGAATAAGTAATGTTTTTTGGCACATTAGGATCTAGATACCAAAGCCTTTCGCCCGGACCAAGAATAGCATGATATGCAGGGGGATAACAAAGTAAATTGGTTAATCATGGAATCTCCTTACGTAAGTTACCCACTTCGGAAACACTTTAGAATGCGCAGATCTAGCGCTATTTTGGACTAAAAGGGTCTTAGCAGAAATAGACATAAAAAGGCGGGAAAGACAAAAGTGTATCTCTTCGAGTTTTTTTTTTTATGGCAGAATGGACATTCATTTAACAGGTTGTTTCAGAGAATGTGTCACAACCTGCAGTGGTTTATAGGTAACGTATACATGGCTGAATACTGCCCTCTAAAAGCCATGTTAATTTTTAGAGCTACATAAACATGAGGTATATAAACATGAATGAGCAAAGAATTAAAGCTTTCTTTTTGGTTTGTTTTTATTTACGCTTATTCATTTGAATGATGCCCAATAAAATACTGCTGGTTACGGCACATATTCTCAGAGTGCAGCCTTATTTGTTTAAGGTGTACACTGCCGCGGGATGAACTCGCGAATTAAATAGCTAAGATGAAATGAAGAATATCTATCATAAACACACGGCGTCGGGCAGACGACCGGATGGGTAGACAGACGGGCACTGAATCAACCTTGATAAAGTAGTTTTTCGCTTGCGCGCTTCAGTTTATACCAACGATTGGAGTTACGTGACGCTACCAGAAGTTCGTGGTGTTTTGACAAATACTGTGACTCTATCTCTTACCTCACTCCGTGTATCTACAGGATTTTATAAAGCGCGCGAGCGTGCGTGTGTGTGTGTGGGGGGGGGGGGGGGGGGGGAGTCAGAGGGTGTGGGTATTTATAAGTTTGATACTTGCTTTCGTATAAAACAAAACAAGCACACACGATTTCTACTTTCCCAAGGAGCGTGGATGTCCACCGAGCCCGCCCCTCCTGATTCCCGAATACACGAAGGCACGACGAACGAACAGCTCTCACACCCGAAGACGCAACAAACGAACCGTTCTTGCACCGCCGAACAGCCGAAGATGTGAAGAACAAATACTCTCGGACCACCGAACAGCCGAAGACGCGACGAACAAATATTGTCGCACCACCGAACAGCCGAAGACGCGACGAAGAAATGTTCCCGCATCGCCGAACAGCCGAAGATGTGACGAACAAATATTGTCGCACCACCGAACAGCCGAAGACGTGACGAACAAATGTTCTTGCACCGCCGATCAGCCGAAGACGCGACGAACAAATGTTCTCGCACCACCGAATAGCCGAAGACGCGACGGACAAATATTCTCGCACCACCGAACAGCCGAAGACGCATATCAATATTTGGGTGACCTTCAAACCCGCTCGGTCAATCTCTGGGAGGCCTGGGTCTAAGGGCTTTTCAAGATTAGTGAGATGAAAATTTAACCAAGCTGTCAGGTTTTTTTGGACAAATTCTTGCCACGAGTTTCAAATTGACAGGAATCAGCATTTTTCACCATATTTTCTGGAGATCAGGGAGCGAGAAAACTTTAGCTCTTCTAAATATGGGCATCAATGACCATATAAGGCAATGCAAACGAAGGACACTATCCTTGGGGGATATGTTTGATATGCGACGAACAAATATTCTCGCACTACCGAACAGCTGAAGACGCGAGAAACAAATATTCTCGCACCACCGAACAGCCGAAGACGCGACGGACAAATATTCTCGCACCACCGAACAGCCGAAGAGACGCGACGGACAAATATTCTCGCACCACCGAACAGCCGAAGACGCGACGAACAAATGTTCTCGCACCGCCGAGCAGCCGACGAAGCGACGAACAAATAATATTGGAACCGCCTAAAGCCTGGTTTCCATATAATCGTCTCCGTCGCCTCAGTTATCTCTGTCACTTCATTTCTTCTTCTTTTTTTTTTTTACGCGACTGTGTCTATTAATCAAATGGAAAATTCAAGTGATCGCTAGAGACGAAAGAAACGACAGACGCGACTCGATCGTCCAGGATACAATCTAGTAATATCGAGGACGATCGGTTCGCTTCTGTCGTCTCTAGCGATATCGCTTGGACGTTTCTCAGTCACGTGAAAAACAACTGAAGCGACTACAAAGGCGACAGATTATATGGGGTCCGACAGAAGACCCAATGAACAAACTTATCAGAAGCCTGGGCACAAAAAGTCAACGTTTCTCAGAGTATAGCATGAGTATAAGGCGATTTTATTTTTCAGAAGTCGGAGAGGAAAAATAAAAGTACGCCTGACACAAATACTTGACGCGACGCCTGCCGCCCCTTTTCAAGCCGCTGTCAAAATATATCGGTTGTCAATTGTCCCATTTAAATAACTGGCGCTGTAGCACAATCAAATGCCCAAATCAAATTATTAACAGTATTTATGTAAAGCAAAAAAAAAGTATTACAGTGGTGTTACGTGCAAGGGTAATAATTTTAGTAAGACGATCCCCGGTGAGGTAACTTTATGTAATTGATTTGAATGCTTTCAAAAAACTTTCTGAATTTGAAACAAATATTTAGGGATCCATGGGTCCTTTCGGTCGTAGAACTGCCATTTGTCAATGGCCATTTGCCATTAGCCTGCGTGCAGCCGGAAATAGTTCCATGCAGGCTATTTGCCATTTGCACTGACAACGTTTTTTGAAATAGGTGTATTCTTCTTAGGGAACGATTAAAGGGCCTGACACTCGGGCTACTCAGAGTAACAAATTCATTGCATGCAAGCAAATGCTACATCGCGCCCGGCACGGCCGAGATAGGCTAGCGATAACCTATACTCAATCAAACATACGGCGGGGTTAGCACCTCCCAACGGCAAGAATTCGCATGGATGTAAAACTTCTAAAATCAGTATTGTGCGACGTTAACCATAAAATCTTAGAGTACCCAAGTAATGCCATTGGAGTATGTATCCCAAAATGTTCAATACTGAAGAAAATTATCTTTAGGCAGAACCTAGTTGATCAGATAAATTAGATAAAAATGGTTCGGGATAATTAATTAAAATGCGGTTTGGGGTCTACTTAAAAGCGCGAAAATTTTGCTTTACATGTTCAACCTCATTACAAAGTAATCAAAAAAGAGCTAAAAATACTTTTATAAAATGTGTTGGGTGCGAAAAGGTACAATGACGAAAAACACCCACTCGTTGATGCATAATAAGGCGCATTTGTGAACTCAAATAGGTTCTGACATTTTCCTAAAGAGCTCGGAAGTAAAAGTATGTGAGAAATTATCAAAATAGTACAATGTGCATAATGTGATGGTACTCTTAGTAATTGTAGGTACTGGCACGTTTTGTTCCACATATCAAAAGAAAAATAGCCCGTTATCGGACACACGAGACGTTGAAAAATTACATAAACACGAGGGGTCAAAATTGTCAGTAGATGAAAAGACATGAACACGACGGGTCAAAAGTGGCGCGAAACACGACTCTTGCATTGAGAACTTTTAAAATTCCTACGGTTAAAAATCCCGAGCCTAAAACAATAAACGACTAGGAGATTGAGGTCTTATGGAAACATGGATGCCCCAAGCAAAGCCAGAACCATTCAGCCTAAATTAGCGCAAAGATATTTTAATCCATACAAATCCTTGCAAAGCTTCGGACATGCATTTGAGATGAAACCGGCCTTCGGGATTGATGAAGTTGGGATCTCCTTTCTCGCGTCTGGTGTGAACAATGGCCCAAATATTCCGTGTTCACACTAAATAAGCTTCATCTTTCAATACCTTAAAGATATCTAGACCTGTTAACAGCTAAAAAACAGGAGGGCCCTTCAATGCTTCAAAAATGTAGTTGTGTTTGTCTTGGAGTTTTTAATAAAATTGAAGTTTACTTTACTTTGAATGTGTTTTGTCAACAAGTTACTTTGTCAGATGCGTTGTCAGAAACAGACGCGCTAATAGTCTATATATTTTTTTGTTACTCTCTTAAGTATTTCTATAGAAAGTGCTCTTTTATTAAACACTAGAATCACTGAGTGATTCATTGCACTTTTTTACACTTCGTTGGCGATTAAAAGCAATGCTTCGTGTTTACGGAAAGGATAACAATCACATTTAGCAAACAGGATTATCACACCGTGAAAACCACCGTACGATTCTACCAGATGCGAACTATCTTTTCGGATGGAGCCTACTTTGAAAGACTGGACGATCCTGTTATCAAAGCAAGTGACCGAACATGTGGTCAACCCCCCGGAGAACCCTAGGGGCGCACGGCTAGGTGTTGAGTTCGCGTGGTTTTACTACATATCATTACAGTATAATACAATCACAAATCAAGGGCTGTTACCTGTGTGGGTCGGTTTACGCTCGGGTACCATTGGACAAAGAAATGCCATAGTCGTAGTAAAATGTCATAGGAATTCCGGCAAAGTGTTCACGGAAACCTCAGCGTGGCCTACAAGGCGAAACCACCATAAGTCAAGAACCCCTTTAAAGTGATTTTCCATATGGCGTAGAAAAGCATCAAAACTTCACGTCAAAGCCTTACTTAGTGAATTTCTGGAGCTTAACACGTAAATAAGGGATAAACTTTGCAGTAGAAAACCATTAAGTAATTTAGAATAAGGCCTGGCGGAAAAGTAATTAGTGATATACGCACCTATCATATCCTTAGATGCGAGATCTCGGCCGAACAGTGAAACATACTCTGGTCCACATCTGGGTTTTCCATAAACTTACACGTCCTTACACGAGCATTAAAATGCAATAATCGCGATCTTTGGTGATTTGGTGCCGGTGAGGAGTCTGTATGCGGTAGGTTACGGAGAGTTAATGTTCTTGTTGTCAATAAACTTCTACTCGAAGTAACCGATACCACAAATTCCCTCAATATCGTAATGTGATTTGCATGACAATTGGGAGGCTATGACAAGGGTGCTATGTCGACTCGTATTACGTCGGAAACACTCCGAAGGTTTACGGACTCTCTTCGGAGTCCCGTGTGTTGAGCTCGCAATAACGGGGGGGGGGGGGGGGGGGGGGGGGGGACTCCAATACTCCCATAAAAGGGGGTGATCATCGGAAAAAAAAAACAATTTAAACCCTAAGGGATAGCCCCTTGGGTGTGGTCCACAGCAATTCTTACCTCTAAAATATAGCTCATTGAGTGTGGTCGAAGCAATTTCTAACCCTAAGAGATAGCAATGGTAACCATTTTCAGTTTTCGAGAATTTTGTTGCGGTCCCTAAGACACTGCCATCGAGCACACCCATATTGTGACAACTTTTGAGTACGGTTGTTAAGGGATAGGATTATTCATTAGCGTGAAACCCCATAAAGGATAGCAGAATCGGAAGAAACGTTAAACATCCCCCTAAGGGATAGCAGTTGATAGAACTTTATACCTAAAAGAGAGAACGATCATCCCCGCCTACTTTTATGGGGAGCAACCCACCCCACCCCCCCCCCCCCCCCCCCTCGGGGGATGAAGGCTGTAAAAATCCACTTTATATCGAAAGAAGTCGAGACGAGTCTCGGATCATTGTCGGGTTGTCGTGGGAGTGTCGTGTTTCGACGTCGCAATGACGACAAGAGAGGGATCCCTCGTTAAGTCGGAAGGTTGTCGAATTGTCTTTCTATGGTCGTGTTTTGATCGTAAATTTGACCAGTTTCTGAGGGACAGAAGTATTCACTCGTTCCATCCATCAAACGAAGTCGAAGCGAGTGTCGGATCGTTGTCGGGATATTCTCGGAATGGCGCATAGAGCGTCGCGTTTCCGTAATTGCCATCTAGACTTTAACCCCACAGTAACCGAAGATTACTGTCAAGTAGCGTTTCGACAGGTTGGTATGACATTTTGGCAGAAGTTCTAAGTAGTCATAGAGTGAAGTGCTTCTTAGAGAGAGATTTTTGAAAGAAGTCCTAAGAAAGAGCAAAACGGTGACCGATAAAGGCAAACTGCTTACATTTATGACAACAAAAGGAGGAGATGAGGTAAATTGGTGTGTACTAAAATAATGAATTCATATCAATGAACGATTGTCGTCTTATTAATGGTCCAAGAAAAGACAAGGGGTGGATCTAGCTTTTTGCTGAAGAGGAGGAGGAGGGGGGGGGGGGGGGATTTGGTTAAGTGACAAAGATTGGGGGATTTTTTAGATAAAAAGGTGAACCAATCAGGGTGTTTTCGGGGAAAGAAATACTTTTTCCCTTTTTACTGTTTCTATTCTCTCCCTATTTTCTGGGCAATGAACCCACTATCTCACACTAATCTCACACTCATAATTGTGGGTTAGCACACTGTATTTACTCTGATGAATAATGCAGGAGCGCAAATAAAGGCAAATAAAGCCTCTGTTTTTCCTCTCCTCTCCCCACAGCATTTCAAGGTCTGTTATTGTCCTGTTTAGTTCTTTAGTATGCCATAATGATGTATGTGATAAATTGACCATTTCAGACGTACCATTAAACCAACGAATAATCAGTGGGCCTTCAATTCTGTGGACTTCACATTTGAAACCTGCAGAAAGTAAGACTTCTAGTTAGTCTTTTGGCAGTGCTTTGGAAGCACTGGAGGCATTACTGCCCTGGAAGTTCCTGGTGTAGCCTTCTGCGCAGTCGTGCTGACCTGTGTCACGTTATGGGACTTGACTCAGTAATTGATGAGCTAAACTGCATTGCATGACAGCGTGACAGAGGCCAAGCGCATAGCATGGAAAGTGCATAGGAGACTGCAGTTTTGGAAACATGCAGCTTCCAAAGTCAGAAATTGAACAAAGGAAGGTAGCAACTTATAAATTATATAACATTATATAATAAGTGCTAATATCATTTTTCAAAAAAATTAAATGAAAGGCCAAGTGGTCTCTACAGTACTTACATTTTTTTGCTGCTGGACATAGCGTATGCGGTTCCAGATGGCTTGGCAAGATGCTATAAGCTGTAAAAAAATGAATAAATTAAAAATTAAAAAAAAAACAATTTATTTTTTATAGGATGGTAATTTTGATCTTTATTAGTCATTACTTACTTTTGTGTCCCTTATACCATTAGACACTGCACAGCGATACTGCTGCCTAAAAATTACAGATAAACATTCAATCACCGTAAATGACCTAATAAATGCCTGGGGCGTTGATTAAATTTCGATGGTCCGAGGGGGGCGTTCATTAGATAGGAGGCATTTATTAGAAAGGGGTGTTCTTTACAAACTATGAAAATATAACAAATCTATTCAAGTGCAGTGGGGTTCTAGCCTCAGCCAGGATCAAAATTATAGCCTGCATATCAACTGTTTACCATGCAACGAATGCAATGATTTAACCGTGCAAGTATGCGGTAAACGGAAACAAGAATTAGCCCTTGTTATTCATGCGACACTGGGAGGAAAAAATGAAAGAATATTGCTAAGCAATGAGATCAGAGAGTGGTACACTCATTTGCTTGCCATTAAACAAGACGCTACTCGCTTACAAGTAAGATGGCAATTAAATTATCATTTATATCTTAAGAATTCCATGTTGTTAGTCTGGAGGAGTGAGCTTTAAACAACACACATACCTAATAATATGCCTGGCCTTTTTAAGAAAACCTCTTTGTACCAAACTCATGGCCAGGAAAACTTGACACTGTGATTCCAGCAAGGGGTTTCCAAGCTTCCTGGCCACCAGCAACTGCTTCACAGATGTAATGCCTGCCTTCACAGACTGGTGAGGGAATTTGTTGGATATGATAAGAAAGAAAAAAATGTTCTCTCAATTTCTAAAAATAAAAATAAAAAATAAAAAACTTTGTTGGATATGATAAGAAAGAAAAAATGTTCTCTCAATTTCTAAAAAAAAAATAAAAAATAAAAAACTTCCCCAATTCCACCTACCCACCACCTATCCAATATTTTTTTTGTGAATGACCATCTATATGTAGACAGAATTAAGCACCATATAATATGGTTCCATCACATTGCAATTCGCCAGGCAGTGCTGCAATCATTCACAAGTTGAGTGAAAATGAAAATGAAAAATTTTCCAATTTTCATTTATGCTCCAACCGACATGATGGAAAATCCTGGAAAACATGCAATTCCAGATAGAGAGAGAAGACACAATTTCTTATAATGGCTATAGGTTCCTTGTTCTACGGACTGATTTTCAAAACACAAATAACGTGAGGCTGAAGTGCACATAACCAGATTTTGACTTTTTAAGATAATTTTTCCTTGATCATCATTGCCCTGTGTTCCAGTTCAGGGACGAAAAGCTCAAATTTCAATGACACTTTACAAAAAGTTGCATCATTATTAAAAAAGTTGCACTTGATATTTTGTTTGCTATAAGTTACTAAGTACTCAGAGAAATTCTCTGCCTTATTCAATGTGAAATGGGCTTATTTGAAGCGTCGCGTCATGTTTTTTTCGTCATGTCGTTCCAACCTAGTCCTTGTCCCACTCACCCATACAAAAAATTTTCTTGGAATTTTTTAACGTCAAAATTTTTTTAAACATCAAACATTTTTTTAATAACAAAAATTGAGCACCTAAAGCAGCATTATATCCAGTCATTACATGGTTACTTGGAATATAACAACAGTTTTAGAATTTGTTTAGAAAAAAATGGGGTGTGAATACAGGGGTTCAAAGCTTCTGATTTCTATTACTTACTTTAGACACAAAAGGGCAATTCCACATGAGACATGATATTTTGAGAATTTTTCAAATATCATATTTACTGACAAAAACTATCTCATTGAACAGCTTATGCATGGAACTAGCAGAAAATGGTATTTGTTTGTGTGTTTGTGCCACGTCCACCACGTGGGAGGCTTTGATATCTTACCCTACTGCAACACTTAAAAATAAACATTTAGACACAAAATACTAAAAGGAGGTAAATTAATATAAAAAAAATAAGGGGTTTCCTGAATAAGAGGTTTAATGGATACCTTATGACCAGTACTTTCTTAATCATGTTTGAAATTTTGAAATAATAAATTTTCTTCTTCATATAATTAGGTTGAAATAGTGTTGCGGACATTACATGTTTACACATTGTAATTCAAATCCTCAAGCAGCAATTACATATGGGACAAAAACATTTTGTTTGCTTTTTTAGCTAGTTTATGTTGTTGTTTGGGTGAAAGAATTTCAAGTGTATCACTCTCCCCTTTTCTGTAGGGTACAGTAAAAGATTGTTGCGGACATCACGTTGCGGACATTACATTTCTATTTCCTCTTGCATAATCATATAAAATGTTTCATTAAGTTATCCCACAATATAAATTCCAAAAAACACACTCAAATGGTGCAATGTCTATAAAACATGAACTTAATTAGTGTTCAAAGAGCCATTTCTTGGCGTTTGTCACATTCTTGTGCATCAATCAGTAAGTACAGATGAAGATGTCAGCGGGTAGAATTGAAGACCTTCTCTCAATGTCTGCAAGCATGGGAACCATGAATGGGCCTGCATTCGAGAGAGCAACTGGCCCAAAGAAAATGCAGGATACATGAACATCATCAATGTCATCCCTCATAGGCCAATCAAATCTGTTGGCTCCTACCCTGTGAAGATATTTGACCCTCACTCTTTCACCTTCCATACTTAGTACTCTCCCAATGTAGTATTTGCATGTACTGTTGAACTGATAGTGGACAGCATAGTACTTCTCTCTCTCAATTGGGGGATAGGGAATCTGCTGGAGTGCTCCCCTTTGAAGCTCAAGGAGAATGCCATTCCTAAACTGAGGAAGGGAAGCGGCCTCCACCATATGACCAATGTCTGCAAGGCATCTAGAATATAGGCATGTATATACCCCACAGTCATAGTCATTGCCGCTTGATTGCTGTGCAATGTCAACTTTGGTGTTGCAGAAGAAACCCCACTCTTCTATGTTGGCACCAAGCTTGCTTAGCACGGAAGCCATTTTATTTATTGCTTTCTGGGTTGGGGGCTTGACATAGTCCACTGCTTGGCTATCCAGCACAAGTACAACTTTCACGTGAGGTAGGACTGCAAGAAGGAACCAATGGTTGGAGTTTGGTGTGTTGCAAGGGACAAGGACCAGATCGTAGGAGAGGGGAGATTCATACTCTTTTTGGAGTGGAGTAGAGATAGCAGAAACCTTAAGCTTTTCATACACCTCCCATGAGATTGGGATTACCCTCTTGTTCTCTAGCTTGACTTAATTAACTTGAAGTATGCATCTATGATGAAATTTGTCAACCACATATCCTGGGAACGGGGAGCAGAGTTGTTGACCAAGGCGTTGATATCAGCAGGACCAATCAGCTGGTCCCCATTAAACTGTATGAGATCCCCCACAACAGCCTCTACCTCATTCATCACATATTGGGGAAGAGAATATGGAATCACGGGGACAAAGGTTGAAGTGTCTAGGCCATGTGGCAAACCCATATGAACATCACATTGTTGGGTTGTTCCCTTGGAAGTGCTTGAAGTACAGCTTTTGGAAGTTGCAGTTTCTTCCACAAAGATCAGATCATCACTGCAGCATGTTCCTTTCAATGTGCTAGCCTGGGTTTTTGTAACAGGCTCATCAAGATTATTCTCCTCACTAGGGAGATCAGCAAAATCATCATCTTCGATATCGTCAGAGTCCTCAGAGTCATCAGAAACTGGAAAGGGGAAGACGTCTACCGTTGCTTGCTCTGCTGATTGTGAGCAGTAAAGACGACACTTGACAAATCCATCTTCATCAGGTTCGATGCAGTGGAAGCTGGAGATTCCAGGGATCACTTGGGCTTCAGTGAAGTACTTCTTGATGCACAATGAATCCAGCCTCTCATTCAATTCCTTCTCTGGAATAAAGGAAACTGGCTTCTTCTACTGCCCCCTTGCCATGAGAGGTAGCAAAGAAATTCCATTGCACATGTACCACCTCTTCTAGTTTGCGCAAAAAGCTCACAATGAATCGGTTCTTGAATTGAGAGCTAGGTCCATCAGAGAAGATGTAAACCTTGGTCACCTCAGGATGTCTTTGCTTAACAAAATCAGAGATTACCTGCCACATAAACACTGCGACTGCATTCTTGTCATACTTCAATTCATCTGAGACAATGACATGAGATTCACACACTCTCTCTGCATCTTTCGGTTTTGTTCAAATAGCCACAGTAAAAAGGGTGACATTGGTCTGGGCCCAATGAGCTGACTGAATCTCATCCTGAAACTTGCAGCTGTAATTCTCAGCGAAATCTACCTGGATGACTGCCTCATCTGGGCCAACATTGTCAAGCTTGCCTTCAAAATATTCAGACTGGCTTCTTTTGATGAAAACATGTTGCAGGAAAAAAGGGAGCTTCCTATCTAGTGATGCCAAAACATCACTAACTGTGCCTTCTTTGCACACCTTTTGCATCTTTTTCATAGTGGTAGTAGAACCATCCTTTCCTTCTTTTGCGGGGACTGACACTGTCGTGCGCTCCCACTCATACCATGTAACTGTCGTATCATCATACTCAAGCTCATCTAGGAATTTGGGACATTGGCTGCATTTCCCATGCATGCATTCCTCTGAATTTGGACTGCAGACAAAATTATCTACAAAATCCCCTGTATAGCTTGGGAACTCAGTTATTTGTTTACTGAGACAGTCACAAATAAGCTTGATGTTCTCGTGATACTGGCACAAGCAGACATTTCGTGGCAATTCTGAAGAAAGGAGAACGTGTGGAGGCCTCAGAGAGCTGAATTTACTCAGTCCAATCTTGGTGGTTGGGTTGGCTTGCAAGAAAAGAGCAGGTACCTCTCTCAAAAAATAAAAGAAATCTTTTCTGGAATTGCGGTTTTTTTCCTTTGGCTTGGCATGTTTTAAAGTCCTTTCTTCCTGGGGACTGTCGTGAGATGGAGTCGAGCACATGAAAAGCTTGTACTTTGGCTGTGGTTTCTTCATCCAGGCCCTTATTACCAGCTCGTTTGTGTTTTTTTGCATCAGGGGGCAACCCAGCAACCGAAGCAAGCTTCACTATCACAGCATTCCTTTTACGTGGACTTTTTGGCAAGTGGTGTTTAACTTTACCAACTGCTTTTCCCAAAGCCTGGGGAGTTTTGTAAGCTTTTTCATTGTTACTCTTAGGGGTTATTCTTGCTTTAGCCTCATTCTTCCCTTTCTGTAACAGCCTGAATTTCCTTACACGGTCCCTGTTAGCCTTTTTCTTGCGGTCAATCTCCTGCTGACTCTGTTCTTTTGGTCTGTCCCTTTCAGCCCGTTTTCTTTCTTTATCCTTGTGTTTATACTCATTATACCTTGCATAATCCTTTCTCAGTTTGCTACGGCGTATCTGCGACCTCTCTTACTAGTTTTAGCCATTTGAACGCATAGAGAACATCGAGTGAATGCTTTTAGTCATATGCAGTGTAGAAAAGGATTATATTATAACTGGTCAGCAGTATCCTCAATTGTGTGCATGCTCAAAATGGGATACCACTGACCAGTAGAGAACAGAAAACATTGCTGAGACATATCAAGACAATTTTCACTTGATCTAGAATTATATAAACTCGATTCATGATTTTATCCCTATGATAGACCTGTAGTTGTACATGTAGCCTAATAAATCAGGTATTATAAGACTGACATACAATAATTTTTGCTCTAAATCAGTTTATCTGACCTGAGAATACTTGTCCATCACAAAATCATTGTATAAGTTTGAACTGTGAACAATTCCTAAAATGTAATGTCCGCAACAATATTTGTGTAATGTCCGCAACACACATTTTCTTCAATAGAAGCTTTCAATTAAAATTAATTTCAGATTTTTTTTGGCTATATTAATATTTCAACATTCCTGAGTAGAGAATACCTGCTTATTCCCTTTGAAGTTTGCACAAATCACAGGCAATAGCCTTAGAAATGTGTTAGTAGAATGAGTGGTTTACTTTTGGTGTAACACATTTATAAAACTCATAGGGGCCTTATGAGAAGAGCAATTGAGAATTATTTTTTTTGTATATTTACAAGAGGGTTACAAAGCATATTTTAAGTGAGTTTCAGTACATTTGCTGCATTCTGGTGGATTTGGCAGGCATTTTTTAAAATGTGATTTTTTGCCTCTGAATGTAATGTCCGCAACATGGAACTGCCCAAAACAGGTTTAATTATAATGGCAGAGCGTACTTACACAGATTCCTAAACAACTTTTTGCAAATCACTTGCCATATATTTAAGCATTTTGCCACTTTTTTAATACATACTGTAAAAAACCAATCACATATTCTGATCTGATTGCTTGCTTGCGATCAAACTGAATTATTCAGTTGCATTCTGTAACCTAAATAAATATATTTTTGAGTTTCTGTACTTACAAAAGATGTGCAATGATCACCTAATGATGAATATGCTCCGCCGAGCGTTGATAGCCATGCCATTACATCAAACAACTGCATGTATACAAGCACAAGGGACAGTAGTCTTTTGGACCTGAAAATTCCATACAAATAGAAAGAAATAATGCTGGAACAATACATGAAACTTAAATGCCATGCCGTAGCAGGCCTTAAAATATTTGGGGGAGGGGGCACAATACAGAAACCTTAAGAAAATATTGGAGTCAGAGCCAAACCCCTTCTGGTCATTTCCTTTCAGTTTTGATAAAGTTTGGGGGAGCACATGCACCCGTTGCCACTCCCTCTGCAATGGCCCTGACAAATGGCCAGTTTGCTCTATGGATCTGGTTCTTTAGGGTGGTTTTGATGTGGCCACAAGAACATGGCATCTTCGCACAACAAAAACAAAGACAAATAGTATTTTAAAAAAAACACTTTTTAACTGAATATCAGGAAATGGCTCTCTATACAAAGACAAGATGCCTTATAATATACAAAGGATGCCATAGAAGGACATCTATACACATGAAGACATATAAGGATATCAATACAATGGAGCCATATAAAGTCATCTATATACATGGTGACATATAAGGACATCTATACAATGATGCCATATAAGGACATCTATATACATGATGACATAATTGGCGTAGCGCCAAGTTGACTATTTGACTCATAGAAAACAAGAACGAGTAGTCTAATTGTTTTGTAAATCCACTCACATATTACCTTCAAATAAATGAGGATTTTGACAATTCGTTGTTTTTGTTTTTTGAAAACGCCGGCTTTTTCGCTACCCCCTTATTTATGGCTCAATAGATAATGAGTATGGAGGCCAATCAAATTGCGTGAATAGTGATAGTATGTGAGTGGATTTATACTAAAAGGACATATATACAATGCTTCCATATAAGGACATCTATGCCATACAAGGACATCTATATGTATGATGCTATAGAAGGACATCTATACACGTGATGACATATAAGGACATCTATATAATGATGCCATATATGGACATCTATATGTATGATGCCATATGAGGTATCTTCACATGTGATGCTATAAAATGTAATGCTAGGATATCATAATGTACCTTTACAACTGGTTGCATTTCAGTTTACCAAACAATACAGAAGTATAAGACAAATAACAAATTAACTTAAGTTATACCAGCAAAAAAATAAATAAAAGCTTACCACTTGAGATCAGGATGAATGCTTATCGGCATTATAGATGGTGTAAGGATGATCCTAATGTTAAATTTAATATATGTATGTAACTTGTGTAGTTCTTGATTTCCTTTGAAAGATATGCTATAATATCTGTCAACTACTTGGAAACACCCTGTAAAAATAATTATTGGTCAAATATTAGGTACTTCAACATATTTCAGACAATAATTAAGCATTGGCTTTTTAACATGGGCAACTAAAAGTTGCAAGAAGAAAAGTTTTTTTGCTGTTGCTATCTTTTTTTTTTATTTCGGGAAAGAGGGGGGAGGTGCAAGCCTCATTCATTCTTGTGTTTGCTAGGGGACATGGTCACTTTTGCCTTAGACAGTGATCAGGGGTATACCCATGATTTGCTGAGGGGGCAGGCAGAAAAAGGATAGTATTTAATGATCCTTTAATAAAAAATGGACCACTTTTTGGCAGCCAAGGCAGGTTTTGTCACACACTATGCAATCCTTAAGTACATGTCTGCTAGTTATTATACTATAATGGGTTGCAAAAATCTAAGGTTTCAAGGAAAGATGTTGAGTATCATATCACTAATCAACAAAAATAACAAGATATATGTTATATGTTAAATTAGTCATTTGGGATAGGGAAAGATGGAGGTGGCGTGATTTCCACCCTGAACTAAACTGAAAGAAGCCCCTTACCCTCTGGGACAACATTGCATTCAAATGCTGTCCTAAGGGGGGGAGGGGGTATACAGTATATTTGCATAGTTCTCGAAAACCAAGCAATTTAGTCGAGGTGATTGGAAATTAGCAAACAACCTTTCCTTCTTTCTTTAGTGGGAGTGATAGAGAAAATTCTAAATTTCACTGAACAGCGGTGG